>NC_079157.1:21310201-21446701 GCF_947563725.1 Argiope bruennichi | reverse complement strand
GGGCTGAAAAATGGTATTGATCAAAATGATCCTGTTCATCTAATCTACGATCCAAAACTGCAATCTGAGATCCGCGAAATGTGAGATACAGTGAGAAAGGGCTGAAAAATGGTATTGATCAAAATGATCCTGTTCATCTAATCTACGATCCAAAACTGCAATCTGAGATCCGCGAAATGTGAGATACAGTGAGAAAGGGCTGAAAATGTATTGATCAAATGATCCTGTTCATCTCATCTACGATCCAAAACTGCAATCTGAGATCCGCGAAATGTGAGATACAGTGAGAAAGGGCTGAAAAATGGTATTGATCAAAATGATCCTGTTCATCTAATCTACGATCCAAAACTGCAATCTGAGATCCGCGAAATGTGAGATACAGTGAGAAAGGGCTGAAAAATGGTATTGATCAAAATGATCCTGTTCATCTAATCTACGATCCAAAACTGCAATCTGAGATCCGCGAAATGTGAGATACAGTGAGAAAGGGCTGAAAATGGTATTGATCAAAATGATCCTGTTCATCTAATCTACGATCCAAAACTGCAATCTGAGATCCGCGAAATGTGAGATACAGTGAGAAAGGGCTGAAAAATGGTATTGATCAAAATGATCCTGTTCATCTAATCTACGATCCAAAACTGCAATCTGAGATCCGCGAAATGTGAGATACAGTGAGAAAGGGCTGAAAAATGGTATTGATCAAAATGATCCTGTTCATCTAATCTACGATCCAAAACTGCAATCTGAGATCCGCGAAATGTGAGATACAGTGAGAAAGGGCTGAAAAATGGTATTGATCAAATGATCCTGTTCATCTAATCTACGATCCAAAACTGCAATCTGAGATCCGCGAAATGTGAGATACAGTGAGAAAGGGCTGAAAAATGGTATTGATCAAAATGATCCTGTTCATCTAATCTACGATCCAAAACTGCAATCTGAGATCCGCGAAATGTGAGATACAGTGAGAAAGGGCTGAAAAATGGTATTGATCAAAATGATCCTGTTCATCTAATCTACGATCCAAAACTGCAATCTGAGATCCGCGAAATGTGAGATACAGTGAGAAAGGGCTGAAAAATGGTATTGATCAAGATTGATCCTCTTCATCTAATCTACGATCCAATACTGCAATCTGAGATCCGCGAAATGTGAGATACAGTGAGAAAGGGCTGAAAAATGGTATTGATCAAAAGATCTGTTCATCTAACCTACGATCCAAAACTGCAATCTGAGATCCGCGAAATGTGAGATACAGTGAGAAAGGGCTGAAAAAATGGTATTGATCAAAATGATCCTGTTCATCTAATCTACGATCCAAAACTGCAATCTGAGAGCCGCGAAATGTGAGATACAGTGAGAAAGGGCTGAAAAATGGTATTGATCAAGATGATCCTCGTTCATCTAATCTACGATCCATAACTGCAATCTGAGATCCGCGAAATGTGAGATACAGTGAGAAAGGGCTGAAAAATGGTATTGATCAAAATGATCCTGTTCATTCTAACTACGATCCAAAACTGCAATCTGAGATCCGCGAAATGTGAGATACAGTGAGAAAGGGCTGAAAAATGGTATTTGATCAAGATGATCCTGCTTCAATCTAATCTACGATCCAATACTGCAATCTGAGATCCGCGAAATGTGAGATACAGTGAGAAAGGGCTGAAAAATGGTATTGATCAAAATTGATCCTGTTCATCTAACCTACGATCCAAAACTGCAATCTGAGATCCGCGAAATGTGAGATACAGTGAGAAAGGGCTGAAAAATGGTATTGATCAAAATGATCCTGTTCATCTAATCTACGATCCAAAACTGCAATCTGAGATCCGCGAAATGTGAGATACAGTGAGAAAGGGCTGAAAAATGGTATTGATCAAAATGATCCTGTTCATCTAATCTACGATCCAAAACTGCAATCTGAGATCCGCGAAATGTGAGATACAGTGAGAAAGGGCTGAAAAATGGTATTGATCAAAATGATCCCTGTTCATCTAATCTACGATCCAAAACTGCAATCTGAGATCCGCGAAATGTGAGATACAGTGAGAAAGGGCTGAAAAATGGTATTGATCAAAATGATCCTGTTCATCTAATCTACGATCCAAAACTGCAATCTGAGATCCGCGAAATGTGAGATACAGTGAGAAAGGGCTGAAAAATGGTATTGATCAAAATGATCCTGTTCATCTAATCTACGATCCAAAACTGCAATCTGAGATCCGCGAAATGTGAGATACAGTGAGAAAGGGCTGAAAAATGGTATTGATCAAAATGATCCTGTTCATCTAATTACGATCCAAAACTGCAATCTGAGATCCGCGAAATGTGAGATACAGTGAGAAAGGGCTGAAAAATGGTATTGATCAAAATGATCCTGTTCATCTAATCTACGATCCAAAACTGCAATCTGAGATCCGCGAAATGTGAGATACAGTGAGAAAGGGCTGAAAAATGGTATTGATCAAAATGATCCTGTTCATCTAATCTACGATCCAAAACTGCAATCTGAGATCCGCGAAATGTGAGATACAGTGAGAAAGGGCTGAAAAATGGTATTGATCAAAATGATCCTGTTCATCTAATCTACGATCCAAAACTGCAATCTGAGATCCGCGAAATGTGAGATACAGTGAGAAAGGGCTGAAAAATGGTATTGATCAAGATGATCCTCTTCATCTAATCTACGATCCAATACTGCAATCTGAGATCCGCGAAATGTGAGATACAGTGAGAAAGGGCTGAAAATGGTATTGATCAAAATGATCCTGTTCATCTAACCTACGATCCAAAACTGCAATCTGAGATCCGCGAAATGTGAGATACAGTGAGAAAGGGCTGAAAAATGGTATTGATCAAATGATCCTCGTTCATCTAATCTACGATCCAAAACTGCAATCTGAGATCCGCGAAATGTGAGATACAGTGAGAAAGGGCTGAAAAATGGTATTGATCAAAATGATCCTGTTCATCTAATCTACGATCCAAAACTGCAATCTGAGATCCGCGAAATGTGAGATACAGTGAGAAAGGGCTGAAAAATGGTATTGATCAAAATGATCCTGTTCATCTAATCTACGATCCAAAACTGCAATCTGAGATCCGCGAAATGTGAGATACAGTGAGAAAGGGCTGAAAATGGTATTGATCAAAATGACCCTGTTCATCTAATCTACGATCCAAAACTGCAATCTGAGATCCGCGAAATGTGAGATACAGTGAGAAAGGGCTGAAAAATGGTATTGATCAAAATGATCCTGTTCATCTAATCTACGATCCAAAACTGCAATCTGAGATCCGCGAAATGTGAGATACAGTGAGAAAGGGCTGAAAAATGGTATTGATCAAAATGGATCCTGTTCATCTAATCTACGATCCAAAACTGCAATCTGAGATCCGCGAAATGTGAGATACAGTGAGACAAGGGCTGAAAAATGGTATTGATCAAAAATGATCCTGTTCATCTAATTTACGATCCAAAACTGCAATCTGAGATCCGCGAAATGTGAGATACAGTGAGAAAGGGGCTGAAAAATGGTATTGATCAAAATGATCCTGTTCATCTAATCTACGATCCAAAACTGCAATCTGAGATCCGCGAAATGTGAGATACAGTGAGAAAGGGCTGAAAAATGGTATTGATCAAAATGATCCTGTTCATCTAATCTACGATCCAAAACTGCAATCTGAGATCCGCGAAATGTGAGATACAGTGAGAAACGGGCTGAAAAATGGTATTGATCAAATGATCCTGTTCATCTAATCTACGATCCAAAACTGCAATCTGATGATCCGCGAAATGTGAGATACAGTGAGAAAGGGCTGAAAAATGGTATTGATCAAAATGATCCTGTTCATCTAATCTACGATCCAAAACTGCAATCTGAGATCCGCGAAATGTGAGATACAGTGAGAAAGGGCTGAAAAATGGTATTGATCAAGAATGATCCTGTTCATCTAATCTACGATCCAAAACTGCAATCTGAGATCCGCGAAATGTGAGATACAGTGAGAAAGGGCTGAAAAATGGTATTGATCAAAATGATCCTGTTCATCTAATCTACGATCCAAAACTGCAATCTGAGATCCGCGAAATGTGAGATACAGTGAGAAAGGGCTGAAAAATGGTTATTGATCAAATGATCCTGTTCATCTAATCTACGATCCAAAACTGCAATCTGAGATCCGCGAAATGTGAGATACAGTGAGAAAGGGCTGAAAAATGGTATTGATCAAGATGATCCTCTTCATCTAATCTACGATCCAATACTGCAATCTGAGATCCGCGAAATGTGAGATACAGTGAGAAAGGGCTGAAAAATGGTATTGATCAAAATGATCCTGTTCATCTAACCTACGATCCAAAACTGCAATCTGAGATCCGCGAAATGTGAGATACAGTGAGAAAGGGCTGAAAAATGGTATTGATCAAAATGATCCTGTTCATCTAATCTACGATCCAAAACTGCAATCTGAGATCCGCGAAATGTGAGATACAGTGAGAAAGGGCTGAAAAATGGTATTGATCAAAATGATCCTGTTCATCTAATCTACGATCCAAAACTGCAATCTGAGATCCGCGAAATGTGAGATACAGTGAGAGAAAGGGCTGAAAAATGGTATTGATCAAAATGATCCTGTTCATCTAATCTACGATCCAAAACTGCAATCTGAGATCCGCGAAATGTGAGCTACAGTGAGAAAGGGCTGAAAAATGGTATTGATCAAAATGATCCTGTTCATCTAATCTACGATCCAAAACTGCAATCTGAGATCCGCGAATGTGAGATACAGTGAGAAAGGGCTGAAAAATGGTATTGATCAAAATGATCCTGTTCATCTAATCTACGATCCAAAACTGCAATCTGAGATCCGCGAAATGTGAGATACAGTGAGAAAAGGCTGAAAAATGGTATTGATCAAGATGATCCTCTTCATCTAATCTACGATCCAATACTGCAATCTGAGATCCGCGAAATGTGAGATACAGTGAGAAAGGGCTGAAAAATGGTATTGATCAAAATGATCCTGTTCATTTAACCTACGATCCAAAACTGCAATCTGAGATCCGCGAAATGTGAGATACAGTGAGAAAGGGCTGAAAAATGGTATTGATCAAGATGATCCTCTTCATCTAATCTACGATCCAATACTGCAATCTGAGATCCGCGAAATGTGAGATACAGTGAGAAAGGGCTGAAAAATGGTATTGATCAAAATGATCCTGTTCATCTAACCTACGATCCAAAACTGCAATCTGAGATCCGCGAAATGTGAGATACAGTGAGAAAGGGCTGAAAAATGGTATTGATCAAAATGATCCTGTTCATCTAATCTACGATCCAAAACTGCAATCTGAGATCCGCGAAATGTGAGATACAGTGAGAAAGGGCTGAAAAATGGTATTGATCAAAATGATCCTGTTCATCTAATCTACGATCCAAAACTGCAATCTGAGATCCGCGAAATGTGAGATACAGTGAGAAAGGGCTGAAAAATGGTATTGATCAAAATGACCCTGTTCATCTAATCTACGATCCAAAACTGCAATCTGAGATCCGCGAAATGTGAGATACAGTGAGAAAGGGCTGAAAAATGGTATTGATCAAAATGATCCTGTTCATCTAATCTACGATCCAAAACTGCAATCTGAGATCCGCGAAATGTGAGATACAGTGAGAAAGGGCTGAAAAAGGGTATTGATCAAAATGATCCTGTTCATCTAATCTACGATCCAAAACTGCAATCTGAGATCCGCGAAATGTGAGATACAGTGAGAAAGGGCTGAAAAATGGTATTGATCAAAATGATCCTGTTCATCTAATTTACGATCCAAAACTGCAATCTGAGATCCGCGAAATGTGAGATACAGTGAGAAAGGGCTGAAAAATGGTATTGATCAAAATGATCCTGTTCATCTAATCTACGATCCAAAACTGCAATCTGAGATCCGCGAAATGTGAGATACAGTGAGAAAGGGCTGAAAAATGGTATTGATCAAAATGATCCTGTTCATCTAATCTACGATCCAAAACTGCAATCTGAGATCCGCGAAATGTGAGATACAGTGAGAAAGGGCTGAAAAATGGTATTGATCAAAATGATCCTGTTCATCTAATCTACGATCCAAAACTGCAATCTGAGATCCGCGAAATGTGAGATACAGTGAGAAAGGGCTGAAAAATGGTATTGATCAAAATGATCCTGTTCATCTAATCTACGATCCAAAACTGCAATCTGAGATCCGCGAAATGTGAGATACAGTGAGAAAGGGCTGAAAAATGGTATTGATCAAAATGATCCTGTTCATCTAATCTACGATCCAAAACTGCAATCTGAGATCCGCGAAATGTGAGATACAGTGAGAAAGGGCTGAAAAATGGTATTGATCAAAATGATCCTGTTCATCTAATCTACGATCCAAAACTGCAATCTGAGATCCGCGAAATGTGAGATACAGTGAGAAAGGGCTGAAAAATGGTATTGATCAAAATGATCCTGTTCATCTAATCTACGATCCAAAACTGCAATCTGAGATCCGCGAAATGTGAGATACAGTGAGAAAGGGCTGAAAAATGGTATTGATCAAAATGACCCTGTTCATCTAATCTACGATCCAAAACTGCAATCTGAGATCCGCGAAATGTGAGATACAGTGAGAAAGGGCTGAAAAATGGTATTGATCAAAATGATCCTGTTCATCTAATCTACGATCCAAAACTGCAATCTGAGATCCGCGAAATGTGAGATACAGTGAGAAAGGGCTGAAAAAGGGTATTGATCAAAATGATCCTGTTCATCTAATCTACGATCCAAAACTGCAATCTGAGATCCGCGAAATGTGAGATACAGTGAGAAAGGGCTGAAAAATGGTATTGATCAAAATGATCCTGTTCATCTAATTTACGATCCAAAACTGCAATCTGAGATCCGCGAAATGTGAGATACAGTGAGAAAGGGCTGAAAAATGGTATTGATCAAAATGATCCTGTTCATCTAATCTACGATCCAAAACTGCAATCTGAGATCCGCGAAATGTGAGATACAGTGAGAAAGGGCTGAAAAATGGTATTGATCAAAATGATCCTGTTCATCTAATCTACGATCCAAAACTGCAATCTGAGATCCGCGAAATGTGAGATACAGTGAGAAAGGGCTGAAAAATGGTATTGATCAAAATAATCCTATTCATCTAACCTACGATCTAAAACTGCAATCTGAGATCCGCGAAATGTGAGACATAGTGAAAAAGGGCTGAAAAATGGCATTCATCAAAATGATCCTGTTCATCTAACCTACGATCCAACACTGCAATCTGAGATCTGCGAAATATGAGATATAGTGAGAAAGGGCTGAAAAATGGCATTAATCAAAATGATCCTTTTCATCTAACCTATGGTTCAAAACTACAATAGTTTCCGTCATATTGATATGATGTTTATAATCGAAAATATTCTCTCAATTCTAATTTTTTTCTTCTTCTCATTAAAACGTTAAACTAGTTCTGCAATATCATTAGTGATATATTTCAAATATTTATGAAATTATTGTTTTTTCTCAAAAGTTATTTATTTATGTTTTCTGCATTCTTTTTTCATTTTCTTAGGTCGAATTATTATTGACAAGTCAATTACATATAAGTACTATAAAATGAATTATGAATTCTTTTTTAATGCTCCAATGGATTTCCTTTAGCTCGATATACTGCCTGTTAAATAGATTTTTGTAATGCATTTATGTCAAGAGAACACCAGGTATTGATCAAACGAAACTTATTGTTTCTAAACTTGATGGATCAAATGGAAATATGACATACTTCGTCTCAGTGAGTCTCAGACATTTTGTTTATGAATAAATCATTATTTAGTAGTAGGCAGGGCAGACATTAGAACTCAGAACCATATAGAAGCCAAGTTTAATAGACTTTAAGAATTGGCTATGGAAATTTTATCAACGAATGACCTCTTACATATTAGTTATGAATGAAAGCATAGAATCGACACCTGACCAGCCATTTTTAATCCAATCTTGGTATGTTAAAACTTCACATTTCATAATTCTATAATCCGTAGAGACACTGCCAATCTAGAATACGCCAATCGAAAGTGTATTTTAGGACAATTTAATAAATTCTAAATTTCAAACTTGGTCAGATAATGAGAACGAAAACTGAGCCAGAATTGTTTCTATGTAATTGATAATGAATCCAACCGATATGAGAGAAAATGCATTATTTTGTTAGAACAATCATAATCTGCCTGTATAAATGCAACATTTGAACGAATATACCACTCAGAAAATACGAGTATATATATTTGTGCCGAAAAGTATTGATAATACACCTCTCTCTTTTTTTCAAAGGTATACAAATTTATTAAATTCAAGTTTAAAAATACGAAATGAAGGAATAACAAGACAAAAATTAAGAAACACAAAATATTAATGAAAATAACAACAAAATAAAAATAATTAAATATCTTATTGGCATGAACTTTATCTTGAAGTTATAAATTTCTTAATCTGAAAATTGTGTGGCGAATTGATATGAGCGAGGATAGAACCTGGGACCTTGTGCTTCGCAGCGCAGTAACATGACCACGATACAAAAGCAATTGCCCGGGTAGCGCAGCTGTTAACTGGCTTATAAGCTTTTCACTACAGACTCTTCCCTCCAGTGAGTCAGAGGTGAGACGAACGATATGGCTGTTGAGTGGTGATGTATTTAGCTGTTGATTCGAATGCGCCTGTACCCATTTGAGTAGCGCCAAGCGTTATGGAGATCGTGTGTGGGTCAGTGGTTGCTGTTGCTGCATCAAGTGAATCTGACGACTTTGGGTTGCTGTGGTCTTTTTGTGTTGTTACGTCAAGTGAATCTGACGACTTTGGTTGCGGGTAGATGGCGCCACAACAGATGTACGAAGGTTGAAGGATCACGTCCGGGTCACCAATGTAGCGGATTGATATGAGTGAGGATAGAACCTGGGATCTTGTGTTGGCAGCCCAGTAACATGACTACGATACAAAAGCAATTGCTAGGGTAGCGTAGCTTTTAACTGGCTTATAAGCTTTTCACTACAATTGCTTGAAGTTTGTCAACCTTGATGACAAAGATAAAAATTAATTAATATTTTTAAACATATAATATTATAAATCCTTTTGTCTCCAAAATAGCTCCTAAATTGCTGGCACTAAATAAATAAGATTTTGTATTACTTGAGGAATTATATTTGCTGATTCTTTGTTTAGCACAGTTTTTTAGTGTTCTTTTTTACTTAATCGTACACAAAGTATTACAAAGGCCAAAAAATTCGAACTCTAGCTTTTGGCTAATTTCAAGGCTTCAACCTTCCCGGAATCCCAAAAACATATTTTTGGCATTATATCTATCTGTAAATACTATAATTCAAAAAAGCTTTGTGCTAGATGGCTGAAATTTGGCATATGAAATTACGACCAAATTTGTGAAATTTTATCAAATTTTGAACGGAATTTCTTCTTAGGAAGTTTGTCTGCCTGACTGTTCGAGTAAAGTGAACTCGGTAATTCTTGTGGATAAAATTTGGTATATAAATTTAATTAAATTCTGAAACAAAACCGCCGGATTTTTTTACCTTTGTGGGTCTAGTTCCCGGGGGGGGGATCTCGAAATGAGGATGAGATGCTTCCGGCATGGTGGTTGGATCTCGTCACCCTGGAGGACACACAAATAGTTGGGGGTTCTGACTCCTCCCATCGATGACGGGATGTACTTCCTCCGGGGAGGGTTGTACCGTGGCCGGTGATGGCCCTTAGGACTCAACCACAGTTCCCTTAAGTGTTGCTGTTGCGGCAATCTGGTCATTCAGCTTTATGATTTAAATCCGTGTGCCTTCGTGGCAGGTCGGAGAGTCGGATGACTTACCTTTGTGGGTCTATAATTTCGCATTCGTGTAAACGCAATTCTTTAAATCTAGGAAATTCGGCGTGCGATTTCGGGACTACAACTGTAGTTCTATATTAAGTATTGGTTTCGGTCAGCCGACAAAAAAATGTCCACCAAAATATCTTATTTTATTTTATTTTATCCTCTAAAATTTGACGATCTTTCGCAAAGTAGACCCAATTACTACATGCAATGCATTTGTCTCGCCTTTTCATCTAGTCTTCAAACATACATTTTCAAAATCGAATCCGTAGGTTTTACCACCATGTCTGATGATGAAAAATTATTGCAGAATATATTTTCTTATTCGGAAAAAAAGAAATCGCATGGTGATAAATAAAGCCTAAAAGGAGGTTGAACACAAATGGCAAGTGAAGATTTTTGAAATTTGACGATATGAATTTTAAGAACATGTCGCGCACAAACACGCGTCATGTGTTCAGAGAGCAATGGGCGAGGAGAACACTGAAATACTCAAGCTAGGTCCATTAATACAATTCAACAATCTTTCCTTACTATCACACTATGAATGTTGATGTTCACTTCTCTTAAAGCAGTGACAAAAGTGAAGGATCCACCTTCCTTTGAAAGTATCTTTCCACTCTTAACATTTTATAGTGATGTTATCGGAAATAAACTACTGACTAACTTCCTGTAGTAAAGATCGCATAGATCTCAATTTACGATTTTATAAAAAACATTGGTGCTCTCATCCATTATGGCTGGGATGAAAGTGAAGCAACTCATACCGTGCCAGGAATGTAGACACGACGTCAAAATAGCTAAACGCGTAACGTCTTAAGTTTTCCACTACATATGCGATATTAAATTCTCTTGGTTTTTTTAAAATTTTCCTTTAAAAAATTATTCTTTATAGAACGACCCTCGTACATTCTTGAACCTCTTCGTCGTCCGTAGCACGTTTAAGTGAAATTTCCATAGAGCGGTTGTAACGCACTTCAAGTGTTCTTCTACATTAAAACTTTTAAACATTTAAAGTGTACGTACACACTTGAAATTTTTTAAAAAATTTTAACTTTAAAAATCCAGTTTTTTTCACAGTAGATTATTAATATATGTTTAAACTCATTTCAGTGAGAAACAACCATATTACACTAATTATTAATTAATTAAATATTTAATGAGCTAATTAGCCTATTTTTTGAAACATGATATCTTAAATTCTAATTTGTACAGAGACAATTCTAGTTGGAAATTATGCCTAATATTAGTCTTCATGTTGTCTGCTTCAATCAAGTTATAAAAATATATAGTTTTTGTTGTACAATTTTTTCATCAACGTTGAATAGAAAAAGACATTTTTTCTGTCATTTTAACTTTTAAACAGCTATTAAAAATTTATTTCTATAAATATAAATTTGATTGGAGCACAAAACATCCGCTGTTTCATACAGATTATTTTGATATATAAATAACTGTACTTGGTTCATTTCTTATTGAGTTATGATTGTTTGAATGAAGCAACATAGTGGAAAAATATCATTCATAAAATGAGTTTCAAAAAAAGCGTAACTAGAGTTTTCAATGAAAACACCTCAAGAAAAATAATTATAACTCGAGAAATATTTGGAATATTGGCAACATCTTGGTATCGTTTGAAAGCTAAAGAATCAGAAAACATTAAGCAATAAAAAAATATTCGATATTTTGAACGATTTTCGAAGTTTCAAGTGTGTACATACACCTTAATTGCTTTGTAAATGTTTATTTGTTTGAGTTTGTTTTTTCTAATGCGGTGGAAAACAGGAAAAATAAAGTTTTGCAGACAGAAGAGGATGGCAAAAGGGTTAAAGAGTATTTTATGGAGCTATTTTTGACACGAGTGGCACATCCTTTGTTTTGGGAGCAATTGTATGAGAAGGATTATCAGATATTTCTAGTTGGGAATAGAATTTTAACGACTTCAATTTATACAAGTCTATTGGTACAGTTTTCCCACTTAACTATTATACTTTCCTGTTCACAAACTGCATCGAGAGTGCCTTTTACCATAAATCTTGTATCCGAAATCTTAATATGTACGATTAAAACTATAGGTTGAAGTCAGTTAACTTGGGTTGACTTGTTAAATGTCAAAAAAATCGAAGTTTGTTTGAAGAACCTCCAAGAGGACTTGTAATCTTGATGAATTTAATCTGCCTGCCGGCCTGCCTGCATTATGGAGTTTGTTTTATGGCATAAAAACACTTGGCTAATCTACGTCACTCCTAAAATATTTATAATAAAATTAAAGCATTGGATGACTTTGAAATTTGTCTAAAAGTATGAAGATGTACCAGTCATGGGAAAAAAGTGCAACAATCATGCAAGATAAAGACGGTACAAAAAGTGCGACTAATGTTTTCTATATTTGACTATAAAAACCAATTTTTTTAAAAGTTAACATGCGGAGTTTTGTAAAGCAATGCACCTAAATCAGGGTGAGATTTCTGAAAAAATGCAAGGCGCTATAAAGAAAATGCTTTACATTTTACAAGAATCCGTAAAGCAGACAAGACTTACAAGTTCAGCAAAATGGCGTTGGCTTCCCATCAACAAACGCCGATGGATGAATCTAGTATGCCCAATCCTGAATCTAAAGTGGTGTCCAGTTTTCTGCTGTGTAAAGTGGGCCAGAGATAGCATACGTTTCGGAATTTCGGTACAAGTGAATTATAAATCCGTGACCTTTATTTTCAAGCAAGACTCGTATCAGAGCATGGCTTTTTGATTAAAGATTTTTTTTTTAAATTCCTGTTCTTATATGCATTCTAAGAATCGATGTTTCACTATCAAACACAAAAATGAGTAAAAAAAGATTTTACATATAAAAATAAGACCTAAAAAGCTACAAAAGGAACATTTAAAAATATTTTATTCATTTATTAAAAATGTTCAAGTCAATACAAAATCGTATTTAACAATAAAACAGTCAATAAATTCAGTTAAAAGCTGAAATTTTCGCCAATGAGTGGCATTCAAAAAATGATTGTCAAGTTGAATTCTAGTTCTCTTGATGACGTAGCAGCTCTGGCGATTCATGGTTAGTGCAACAGAATATTCTCCTCAAGAAATTAAGACACCCGGGCTCGTCCGATCTGCATTTCTTCGACAGCCAATACAAGCCGAAGGCGAAAGGAACCTGCACAAAAGCGATAAGAATTTCAATGATTGAAAATTTTTGGCCAAATCATTCTAAGTACCACAGAAAGAATGAAAAAGACATCTGAAATTCATTGAATTGTTTAGTTAAATTAACGTCCCGTTTTAAAGCAACACTCGGGCTAATTTGTGTTGGTTGGTTTGGTATTTTTAGCGCAATAGCCACATTTGGCTATGCTGCGCCAAATAAGTGAAGGCTACTTTGGGACGGAACCTGTAATTTTAAACCGCGGTCAGATGAAGACGATGCCCAAGCTGAACCCCGCCCTCTATAAACTTTTATTCCGCATCAGCGGGAGGATGTTGGGTCCAGACAGCACTAGACCCGTTTACACGATGGTTCTTTGGAATTTGATCTCGAACCTGAAATCCTCCAGTTCCAAAGCTCAGACCTTATCACCATGCCACTGCGGTCCACAAGTTCAAGGAATCGAGAATGAACCTCGATTAAATTGATTTGCAAATTTGATATACAAAATAAAACTATGAAGGTGACTTATGGACGGTAAAATTAAAAATGTGTAAGGGTACTCGGTTAATGGTCTGACAAACAGAAGGTTCATATATAAGCAAGAGGAACAATATTTAATGGAAATTATGCAACAAATTATGCAAAGCTTAGTTACATTAACTTCACATTTTCAATCAACACTAGTTATTTTGGGACCTACTTCGTAATTTTGATGATCAGAACGACATTTGAACTGTCACCTCCTCCCCAAACTTCCACACGATACTAGTGACAAGGCTTTTGGAATCGATGGATTTAACTTGCGCCAGACACGTTTATACGATGGTCCTTCGGTGAATCGGGTCTTGAATCTGAAACCTTACAGTCACAAAGCTGAAATCTTACAATCAGGCCACCGTAATTTTTGAAAATTGGGAAAAACGCATGTCTAGCCTGAATTCGGAAGGTATGATTAATACATAGATGGGAGATTGATAATTCCCCTGGCAGTGTACCGTGGGAATTCCAAGAGGTTTAGTGACAAAATGACAGGAATCCTTGGTAATTATCTCAGCGCCGCAATTGGTACTCTAAAGCCTAGACAGAGCAACGTGCTTTGGTTTCAGCAAAATGTCCTCCCGGAATGGCTTCAGTGCATTACCAATTACTACCTTGCGACATACCTACATTTCATGCCGAAGCATTTGTTCCAACGTAATATCAGTTTAAATCTTGGCCTACCAGAACACTGTTGGCGGAAGACTTGTAGTTTTACGTAACATGGGAAAATGGCAAGTATTGGGAAGTTTTGGAGCACCACCAGACTTGGCACCCTCAGATTTTCATTTGTTTGGACTCGTGAAGGGGTCTGTCGGTGGCCAGAAATTTGAGTATGATGACTACTTTATATTGGTGGATACAGTTTTATGAGACGGGAATTTTCAGATCGATTCAGCTCTTATTCTCAACATGAATAACAATCATGTTAAGAAGTAATAAATTAACAATACTTTCATTTCCGTTTTATTATATTTTTTCCGATTTCGTTCACAATTATGGTCGTTGTTGATATCCCTTGTGCATTCTGTGACACTACAGAGATTTCTGGGAATAACCCTTATCTCGTCTTGTCTTCTGACGGAGATATTACCAAAAATTATGCATTTTCGAGAGCCTTTAGGCGGGGGAAGGAAGTCTTTCATTGTTTGGAATCCAGCATTCTTTTAGTATACGAAAATCAAAAATTTCATTATAATGAGATTAATTGCATAGAGAAAAAAAAAAGAAATTTATCACAATACCAACCATTGAAAGGAATATTGTACCCATGATAATGTATCCCTGACCAAATGTTATTAGAGAGACTGCCATGACTCCTCCACCTATTATAAGGGCTGTGACCCATTTTCCTTTTCTACAGTCAGCGTTCTCCTGCAAAATAAATTATTTTTCATTATACAGTACAACCTTCCATTATTCAGCCAAGATAGGCTTCGAGGTTAAAGTGCCAACTTTAATCTCGAAGCCTATCTTGGCGAAATTTTAGTCCAATTCGTCAATGTGATATGCTGACGAGCAAAAATGTTTTATGTAAAGTTCCGATGAAACTGCATGCATTAATTTTATAATCACCAATTTATCAAGAGAATATTTTTAAATCTATCGAT
Organism: Argiope bruennichi; assembly: GCF_947563725.1. NCBI lineage: Eukaryota > Metazoa > Arthropoda > Arachnida > Araneae > Araneidae > Argiope > Argiope bruennichi. Next base: position 21,431,493 of record NC_079157.1, on the reverse strand, counting down.
AAACAACGACTGAAGGAGCTTGCCAAAAATCAAACTGCTAGTCAAGAATAACCGATTTGGATTGAGCGAAGACTACAAAATCAGTCACCAGTGATTGACGAAATACGAAATGGAAGTAAACTGTCGGACACGGATGATAGACGTGGCGTTAAATGTGCTAAAGATATCAAGCATATGTTTTCAAAGATTACAGAATTCTATATTACTGCGATCAAATAATTAATTTTATGAAAACAAAGTATCAGTTTGACTAATATTATACGCGTCAACAAAGTATCAGTTTGACCAATATTATTATGCGAGTCAACAAAGTATCAGTTTGACCAATATTATACGAGTTAACAAAGTATCTGATGACCAATATATTTCATTCAAAATATCATCTTGCAACTATAATAAATCTAGCAATATTTTTCCAATTTGCAAATCTTTTTCACGATTCGTAGCAATTTTATTGCAGAAATATGCACCCGTCTTAAAATTTATAGACTAGTAAAATAAATGCTTTAGCAAAATATTAAGGAATACACCAATTGCAAATATATTGAAGACATTTGCGAATTGCACTCAATGAGACATTTGTAAAAACTATTTGTACTTCAATTATATAACTAAAATTGAAATATCAAGTATCCTAAAGCTTAATAGAATGACATTTCAATAAATGGTGTTCAAAACAATGTTAACTGTTCAAGTCTGAATTTTCCAGTGCGATATCGTATACATGCTTTTCCATTGATATAATTAAGGGTTGATATATCTTTGGTTTCAAGTTGTACTATGCTCTTTTAATAGCTATCTACAAGGCGCTCTGAGTAAATATCCCCTTCAATAGCTCTCATGTATTGGGTTTATGCTCTCATAATCTCGTATATGCTCCACACATTTTTAATTGAGTTTAGATCAAATCTCATCGATTACCATTCAAGAACAATAACATTTTTCATAATTAAATATTTTGTCGTATCATTGGAATTATATGCGGGAGTATTATGCTAATATCCAATTTCGTACTCTATTTTTTTTATAAAGATGACAAAAGGTTATTCTCTAGCATTTTTATATGTTTAGGAAAATTCTGTTGGCAAATTTAGGCAATTTTGTTCTGTAGGCCAAGCAAACTCGACAGTTGCAACCGAAAGCTGCCTACGCCATCGCAGACCTACCAACACTTTGCCTAATGAAAGAGTTCAATTCTTTTGGATTTGATTTTTGGCGCAAGATCTCGATACAAAATATGCTGCGCCGAAACAGCTTAAAATATTCCGAATAAGATTAAAGGTAGTTTAACATTGTAGAAAGTAACCGATCATTTTCAAACTAGTCAAAAGTTGAAGGAAAGCATTAAAACTAGAAAATTAAATTTCATGGATGATACCAACATCTTTAATATACAAGAAAATGTTTAGATGACGCGTTTCAGGTAGAATTATTGGAATTAAGATGCTTACAACGGAGACTAGTAAAACTTGCGCATTCTATTTAAATGTTACAAACTGTCCCAATTCTTTTGGTAAATCATAAGAATTCTTTATGCAAGATTCATCCAGGTTCCATTTTTTCCTAGCTGAAAATGAGAACCATCCATTTATTGACATATGCCCATTGCAATTTCTTGCCAAATTTCTTGATTTGACAACATATTCCGAGAAACATTTTTGGGTGAATCATCGCAATCTTATTAACAGTCTTTTTGGACATTTGAAATCTGGAAGCCTAGCAATTTCAGGAACAGACATTTACTAACTTGAAACCTTTTTTGTACCCGTCTGTCACTTTGAATACATCATATGAGGTCTTCCCAATGGAGATTTGCTCATATGGCGTCTTACGAGCCAATACAAAATAAATCATACTTTTAGAACGATTTAAAAGTTAATATTTCTTTAAAAGTCTTAATGAGAAATTTCAAATTCAGAGTATTACTTCATCAGAAAGCCAAGAAGATTCAGGCATTTTAACCCCTTTGCACACAGTGACGTGTCCGACACGCGCATCGAATTACCGAATTTTCAATCTGCAGTTAAGTGAAAGTATTAAGTAATTTAACCCTTTGCACTCTGATGGCACCTCTCACTCACCATTCAAGTGGTGAATCATTTTGGCTTTTAATTAATTTAAAATTTTGATTGTTAAAACGCTTACAGAATGGTAGAAAAAAATGATTAATTTTGAGATTAATTTTTCAAAGAAATTCGACTTAGAACAATTATGTATATTTCTCAGAACAATAAACAGACATTTGTATTGAGTTAATTATACATGGAATTATTTTTTCCGAGTGCAAAAGGGTTAATATAAAGAATACTCATGAACACTTCAATCTGAGAGCTTATATTATTGCAGAAATTTAAAAATAAGTTTCCAGATAGGATGGATGTATTCTCTAATGGGAAGTTAAATTCTTATGCCAAAGAGATAAAATGCAAAACAAATGACCGATTTCCTTTGCTCACAACGCATTTATTAGTTCTAAATCGACGTCACGATTACCGATATCGTAATTCCGTAAAACTGCCTTTGTTTATAAAATTTGGAAACATAATTACAACTATTCTGGGATTTAAAAAGTGGCATTAGATATACGCGTTCGAACTCCTTTTTCTTAATATACTTAAGAAATACATATATACTTAAGAAATACATATATACTTAAGAAATACATATATACTTAAGAAATACATATATACTTAAGAAATACATATATACTTAAGAAATACATATATACTTAAGAAATACATATATACTTAAGAAATACATATATACTTAAGAAATACATATATACTTAAGAAATACATATATACTTAAGAAATACATATATACTTAAGAAATACATATATACTTAAGAAATACATATATACTTAAGAAATACATATATACTTAAGAAATACATATATACTTAAGAAATACATATATACTTAAGAAATACATATATACTTAAGAAATACATATATACTTAAGAAATACATATATACTTAAGAAATACATATATACTTAAGAAATACATATATACTTAAGAAATACATATATACTTAAGAAATACATATATACTTAAGAAATACATATATACTTAAGAAATACATATATACTTAAGAAATACATATATACTTAAGAAATACATATATACTTAAGAAATACATATATACTTAAGAAATACATATATACTTAAGAAATACATATATACTTAAGAAATACATATATACTTAAGAAATACATATATACTTAAGAAATACATATATACTTAAGAAATACATATATACTTAAGAAATACATATATACTTAAGAAATACATATATACTTAAGAAATACATATATACTTAAGAAATACATATATACTTAAGAAATACATATATACTTAAGAAATACATATATACTTAAGAAATACATATATACTTAAGAAATACATATATACTTAAGAAATACATATATACTTAAGAAATACATATATACTTAAGAAATACATATATACTTAAGAAATACATATATACTTAAGAAATACATATATACTTAAGAAATACATATATACTTAAGAAATACATATATACTTAAGAAATACATATATACTTAAGAAATACATATATACTTAAGAAATACATATATACTTAAGAAATACATATATACTTAAGAAATACATATATACTTAAGAAATACATATATACTTAAGAAATACATATATACTTAAGAAATACATATATACTTAATATACAAAGTTATAGGCAAAATACAAGCTTCTTTAAACTTTTCGTACGAAGTGTACAGATAAGAATGTATACGAAGCGAGTTCTCCAGCAAAAGTAAGAGACATGGTGCCATATCTGATTATTATGATATATGAGGATCTATTTGTAAATTTCAATGAAAATCTACATATAACAATTTTAAAAGGAGGCAACATTCAGCACTAAAGGATCCCCTGTCATCTAGTGAAGCACTAATGATTCACTTACACCTAATCTCAACTCAAGATGACAAACATATAATGCTACAACTACCATACACATATGAATGGCACCGAGGGTGTTTATAAGTTATTAGATAAAGCGTTTTGCATTTGCAAGAGTTTGTGAGTTACAGATCGAATTACAGCTGTAGTATGAAGCTTTAAACCGTGTAAAAAGTATTTGAAAACCACAATTTTTTTTATAATCCAAGTGAAAATAAAATTAAATCGCTTGGTTTTTAAAAATCGCAAGATATGTTTAAGTGAAATTTTCTCATTAAATCAACAATGACCATGCAGGGCGCCATCTATTGATGGGGAATTAAAATAATTCGAATCATGCTCGTAATCTATAGCATCCAATAGACGGCATTATTCCTAATTATTCTTTTATATAATGTTGTGGTACGTCCAATAATATTCGGGCACCCTGTATTACTGCCACCCAAGGGAAGAAGAAAAGTTTAGAACTATTTATTCGAGCATAATGCAGCTTTTAACTTTCCTACTGATTTTACCGTAAGTTCTGCAGCGTTCTACAATCAATGACAAAAAAAAATTAAGAAGTTTATCAAGTTTTCCCGATATTCTTTCAATAAAAATTGAAGTTGTGATATGATGCCATATATATATAAACCAAGTAAAATTATTTGACAAACAATCTTTTAGAGCTCCAAGTGAAAAGAAAAAGGCATTACATTTTGAAAGTCGCATGATATTACTTTAAGTGGAAATCTCATTAAAGCCACACTGGCCGTATATAACGCCATCTATTAGCAGTATATAGCATCGAAGAAGTGCCAGTATTTTGAATTATTTTTTTACATTATTGCATTCGGAATCATTTTTTTATTTTGTTCTGTGTCTATAAATTTATAGGCATCTAGTATTACAAATAACCAAGGGAATAAACAGAACTTTTAGAGAATAATGGAGCTTTTATCTTCCCTATTGCTTTCACAGCACGTTCTACAAAGTACTATAGTCGATGACAGCATAAAAGGAAACGAACTTTAATAAGAACTTTATAAAGTTTCCTTGCATTTTTTCAATTAAAATTGAGAAAATATAATCGATATTGGATACAATACAGGGCTATTCATAAAGTATACTTCCGGATGCTGTAAGACAGTAACAGTCAGAGACAAGAACCGCCTTAGCGAATCGTAAGGTAGATGTACTCTTAAAGTTTGTGCCTAGCTTCCGACAGAAGTTACATAGGCAATAGCATATGTGTCATGTGACTAGTCAGTCAAAATGGTGGCTTGTGTAGTGAAAAAACTTTTAATCTTCAATGTAGCGAAGCGGAATCCGCAACTGCTATGCAATGATTTTTTAGATCACATTTTGGCAAAGTGCCAATTAGAAAATCTATCAATGGAATGAAAAATTCAAAACTACGGGCTGTTTGTGCAAAGGTTCATCGTGGGCCATTAATCGTATCGCAAGAAGTGATCATTTAACGAGATCCAGAAAAATCAAAGCACAGGGTGAATCGTCATGTGCAGATTTCTAGAGAATTGATAAAAAAAATCTGAAAATGATTGCATAAAAAGTGCCGTGTTACAAAATCTGAATAACTTTGACAAACAAAAGCGCCTTGAAAATAGTGATTTTGCTGATCACTTAGTTTTAACTGACGAAGAAACATTTCACGTCTCTGGGAAGGTACACAAACATAATGTACCCTTTTGGGGAAGAAAGAATCGCAAATTCATAGGTCAACACGAGGGATATTCCTCTAAAGGTAAATTTGTTCTGTACAGTATCCAGAAAGGAAGTGTACGGCCCTTTCTAAGGAGTCACCCATAGAACATCTGCGACTGTCTCCAACAAAAATTAAAATAACTCCATACAATTATATTGCAGGCGACATAATATCCCTCCTTTTTCATTATTTAAAGTGCATTGAAACTGTATACTTTATGAATCAACTTACGTTAAGATTTTTGATTGATATGAAATGGAGCTTAATTTGAATCCGATATTAGAAATAAATCATACATTGCATAAAATTAAACACGCATAACATATGCCATGAGAAAAGATACATCACACAGGCTAACAATTTCAGTACTGTTAAATGTTTGGTATTCGCCCAATTATGGCCCTAATTCTAGGTTCCAAGTTATAAAAAAAAGTAAAAATATTAGCAAGAACTCACCTGTGGTTCGTATTCTTGATAACTTAACTCTCTGTGAAATGACAACATATCAGACGCTAAATCAGACAAATATAATAAAAGCAATATTGTCGAATTTTTGGCGCTGGTTTATATTATAAAAGTATGATTGAAATTCAATGAATCGAATGGAATGAAGTATGACTAACACGCTTATATGAAATCGGATTTATTTCCAGAATATTGCCATTGCCATACATGGCAACCTAATTTGATTATTTAATTATCTGAGATTCAAATGGCCTAGTGGGTAGTTACATAGATTACTCCTTGTTAGGCAATATGGTTGTATTAACGTCTCGTTTGAAGGTAACAGTAAGGTTCATTTGGGATAGATCTTGTAATTTTGAACCCCTATTAGATAACGAGGATGACACCAGAGCTGGGACTTCAAATTTCCTTATTAAACAAACTAGAGGATGTTGCGCACGATGTCAAAATCGAGTATTGAACGTATCTTTCTGCTTCGAAGCCAATATCTGGCCACTAGGGGCCACGGTGGCCTGGTGGTAAGGTCTCAACTTCGGAACCGGAGGGTTTCAAGTTCGTGACCCGATTCCACCGAAGAACCGTCGTGTAAGGGGGTCTGTTGCACGTTAAATCCGTCATGACCAAACGTTCTCCCCCTGGTGTGGTGTTGTGTGGAGAGGGGGATGCCAACTCAGGTGTCGTCCTCGTCATCTGACCGCGGTTCAAAATTGCGAGGTCTGTCCCAAAATAGCCCTTGTGTTGCTTCAAACGGGACGTTAATATAATCAAACCAAACCAAACCAATCTGGCCATTAGGCCATGAAGGCGTCCCTTCGTTAGTCGTAGGGAGTCTCTGAGGAAGCTTTGGTATATTTTGCATATTTCCTTGGGGTTGCTTAGCAGTGGCTTCGCACTAGTCTGAGCGAACATAAACATAAACGCTGATATTTTAGCGATTGAATTTGCTTGTATGATATCACGGCATGTTTCAAATGAATTTTTATTCACTTATTTTGAATATAATTTTTTTTTCTGCTTTATCAACTGTGACCATGCACCCTTTCTGAGGGCCTGTTTTAGCTATATTCAATTAGCAGGAATGGTTTCCTCACAAATTTCTCGCACACTCTCTAATAAACGTGTCATCCCAGAGAGCACCATGCATAGCACTGGTATACAATAATTACGAAATATTAATATTTGGTGTGAATTTATCATTTTTACTGAATCTATCATGCCATCCTTGGCGAGTTATTTGGCGAATAATCCCTGGAATGGCTTTAATAGCATTCAAAAATAGAATTTGTGTTTTAGACACGTTTCTGCCAACTGATTGAAATAAAATTTTAATACATAACTACATTTGTAATAACAAAATTCCGTAAAAAATTTGATATATTTAAGTCATAGCGTTTTTGGATGATCGCATTTACGTGTTTTTGAAAGCACAGACCGATCCGATCAATCCCTTATTGCATTTCGCTCAAAATGTAATAGGGTCAAGACTATAGATGTTAATTCTGTGTAACGAATTCCATCTATCTAGCTCTCTTAGTTTTGTAGTTATCGTGTTAAATTATATTCGAACAGCCGGACAAATAGATTTCCTCTGATAGGATTGTGCTTAAAATTTAATTGAAATCTATAAATTTGGTATGAAGACCTTATACCGAACTTCATTCGTCCAGATGAAAGCGCTTTTAAGTCCACTTAGTCACAGACAGGCAGACGACATTTCCCAAAACTGATTTTTTCGAACTCAGAGAGGTTTGAAACGTGGAGATTCGTAAAAATCTCGAGTTTGAATTTTTTGACGTTTACTAAACGTTCTCAATATTACGAATACGAGAAAGTAAAAACCAGAGAGAAAGATGTCTTCGAAACTTTCGTACCATGTAACTAATGAATGAGATTATTATTCGCGTGCCATTGGTGAACAGTAGTTACGAAAGAGCCTGTTAGATACGATTTCAGGAGATTTTTTTTGTCGTGTGACTATTTTAAGCCAAATGTTTGCGCAGTAGCTTCTGATGGTAAAGACCCCTCAGCACCCGAGGGCAGAAGTCTGACTTCTGGTTCAAATGAAGATAGCACACACACACTCGCTTACACAACCCCTTTTTACAGGGGGGCTCATTCACTCACCTTACAGAGAGAGCACAAGGAAGAGAACAACCGAATGCCTGAACCAGGACTCGAACCCGGAACGCCTAGAAGACGAGCTACCCCTAGGCCAGGATGCAGGAATTTCAGGAGATTGATTTCTGAGATGCGGTTAACATAAAAGTGCAAGAAAACAAAATGCATATTTTGGACGCCTTTTATCGAACCGATCGACTACAAAATTTGACACAGAACTGCAATTTAATCATATAATCAGTATAAAATTCCCAATAATTTAGTCTCTTCATTTTTTAATTATTGCTTTTACATGAGGTATAAGTATACACAAAAGAAAGGTCAACCTCTCATTCCATTTGAATTTTAATAGGAGAGAGTATATACCCTTTAAATTCGGTTCAGTCATGTTGACGTTCTTTTTTTTCAAACAGCACTAGGGCTATTTTGGGACGGACCACGTAATTTTGAACCACGAGCAGATGACAAGAACGACACCTGAGCTGGCACCCCATCTCCTAACTTCCGTATTGTAGTAGTAGAAGGATGTTTGGTCCAGACGGATTTAACGTGCACCATACCCTCTTACAAGACGAGATGGAATCAGGTCTCGAACCTGAAACTCTCCGGTTCAGAAGCCGAGACCTTATTTTATCCAGGCCGTATTTTATCTTTTTGTAATTATCGTAATAACTATGTAATATTCGAGTAGTTGGATTGATTGATGCATTTCCCTACAGTTAATTTTCTAATCAATATTCACTAATCATAATTCACCATAATAGCTAATCATAATTCACCGAAATTAATTTAATAACTGCTTTTAGTGATAGTTATATTTTAATTCTTTTAGTTACATAATTTAATTAAATTTTTAACAAAGAAATTGCAACTAAACATTTACTTAGGAAACTTTAAAATTTAATAAGGAAGACCTATCCTGTTTGTTATTTGGGTATCTTTTTTTTTACTTGTGAATGTCAGGGCCCCTATAGGCAGTTTTAGAGTTATTTTCTTTTATATTCTTTCCTACCTTAAAAAAATTCCCATGATCTATAGATGTAAAACTGCAAATCGATTTTTTTTTATTTCCTGTAATTTTTCTGTTTCAGTTTTTCTGCTCTGTTTAATTTTAAGTTTTTATGGACTTTTTGCCCATTCCGTATATATAAATTTTTAAATGAAGGGAGTGTTTTTTTGGTACATAGATCATGATTGGAGAGGACGATATGCAGGCATTTTCTGAAAGTCGTACCGGTAACTATGGAAGGGTATCAGCCTCGAAAGTGGAGGGTTTCAGGGTCGGGATCCGATTCCACCGAAGAACCGTCGTGAAAACTGGTCTGGTACACGTTCAATCTTTAGGGTTTAAACGTCCTCCCGCTGGTGTGATGTGGAGAGGAGTGCCAGCTCAATTGTTGTCCTCGTCTTCTAACCGCGATTCGAAATTACGAGGTCCCTTCAAAATACAGTGGCTCCCAAAATTGAGAATACACTATACTCTTTCTTCTTTGATTTTATTCTTTTTGAATTTAACTTTTCTATTTATGGCTAATATTTATAAGAACTACAAATATACATTAACAAAAGTATTAGGCTAAAAAGCAAAACGGAGGAATCAGTAATATTTTTATTACAGCAATTTTTATGTCAAAGTTACAAATTCCAAAGTCACAAAATTGAGTATACACTTTATAAAATATGCGACTTGAATATCACTATTTATTTTCAAATGAATAAGTAAACTAGTTTTGTTACTTTAATTGGCAATCATTGATTTCCAAGTGAAAACGTACATTTTGATTATTATAATGAGCTCCAAAAATGAAACAAATGTTGAAATTCGGAAACTTGTTATTCGATGGTGTGAAGATGGTAAATCTCTACGAGAAATTGCAAGGGAAATTCAACGCAGTCACGGATGCGTTCAAAAAATTATCCAGAAGTATAACAAGTTTCAACAAGATAATGATCCGAAACATGCAGCTAAAATAGTTAAGTTATGGTTGTTGTATAATTGTAAAATGCAATTGCATACCCCTCCTCAATCTCTAGATAACAATGTGAGTGAAAATCAGTTCAAAAACACATTAGAGGCAAGGAACACTTAAAAAGAGTACTTACAAGAAGAATGTTGGAAAATATCCGGCGAAACAACTCAAACTCTTGTCAACTCAATGCCACACCGTTTACAAACTGTTCTAAATGCAAAAGGATATGCAATAAAATATTAATTTATCTTTTTTCTCTTTTTGTTGACAGATTTTGCTAAATGTATACTCAATTTTGTGACTTTGGTATTCGTAACTTTGACATAAAAATTACTGTAATGAAAATATTATTGATTCTTTAGTTTTGTTTTTTAGCCTAATACTTTTGTTAATGTATATTTTGTCGTTCTTATAAATATTAGCCATAAATAGTAATGTTGTGATCAAAAAGAATAAAATTAAAGAAGAAAGAGTATAGTGTATACTCAATTTTGGGAGCCACTATAGCCCTAGAAATGCTTTAAAATGGGACGTTAATATAACTGAAATTGGAATAACTGTATAAGTCATAAAACCATGTTCTATCCTCCAGTAAAATATACTAGCAATATAAAATAATTACCCATACTGAATAAGATTTGTTTATATAAGAAAACCCCAGCTCAAAATGGCTAGATCGCGCTGTATCGGGTGTGTTCTCTAGCTCTCTCGCTGTAGATTACTACGTTTTACGAATTTAGTTTTGACATTTAACGAACAAAAGAGTATGCATTGAATATATTGGCGAGTAAGCATCTCATTTTGCAAACTGAAAAAAAAAAATCTAGAATTTCGTAGAAATATTAAATTTTTTGATAGATAACATACAAACTTTATTTCATTGCTCCTGTAGTATTGTTGAATTATTGTATTCCTTTTCATATCGATAGACTTATAAATTAGAACCAGCAGCAGTGATCATTCTGAAACTTTCTCGAGTACTCTAATAAATGTGCTTGGGTATTCTATTGGCTATTAATTATTACGATTATTATGAAAGTAACAGATTTTGTATTTCGGACACCTTTATTCCGACTGAATGAATGAAAATATGAATAACCGGACCACCGCAACATCAACACTGGTAAGAACTGTGGTTGTATCCTTAGGAAGTACGTCCTGTTCTGGGAAGAGTCAGACCTCCATCCCCACCTTTTCGTGTACCCTCAGGAGTGGCTTCAACCATGCACCATACCGGAACCTCCTCATCCTCATTTATGAGGTACCCCCCTCCCCCAAGTGAGAATTCCGATTGTTTAAAGGCAAATTAATAACAGAACTACAATTGTAACCAGAAAATCAAATACCAAATGTCATTTACGTCATGGCATTTTTGAACTATTGTAATTACATGCTTATGAAAGAACAAAACAAAAAGCGGTCACCCCGCCCTCCGAAGGATTTAATTTATAAAATGATAAGAGTCCACACTTAACCATAACACTGCTGTTAAATATGTACACTGTTAATATGCAATACACGGTAATAATACTCTGTTATGTTAATCCCACTGTGAAATATGTACATCAAATTCTCTGTTTTATCTTAGTTTTGTAATAATTACGAGGGCAATTCAGAAACTAACCTCCGGTTGATTGAAAAAAATACACCAAGTTAAGTAAAACTATTTTAATATATACATCTTACAACTACATCTTTGCACTATTTTTCGACATAGTCTCCATAACGATTGAGGCACTTATCGTATCTCTTCACAAGCTTTGAAATTCCTTCTGCATAAAAATCACCCGCTTGTGCCTTGAGCCAGCCTGTGACCGCATCTTTGAGCTCTTCGTCGTCATCAAACCGCTGGGACCCGAGCCATTTCTTCATACGCATGAAGAGGTGATGATCGCTTGGCACCAGATCTGGGCTGTAAGGTGGATGGTTGAAAACGTCCCACTTGAAGGACTCAAGAAGGGCTGTTGTTCTGCGAGCAGAGTGAGGACGGGCGTTATCGTGCAAAAAAACGATACCGGAAGTCAGCATACCACGGCGTTTGTTCTGTATAGCCCGTCGTAATGTTTTTAGTGTTTCACAGTACACGTCTTGATTAATGGTCGTCCCACGTTCCATGAATTCAACCAACAACACCCCTTTGGCATCCCAAAACACCGTTGCCATCAGTTTTCTGGCAGAAAAATCTTGCCGGGCTTTTTTTGGTTTGGTAGGCGAATCTGAATGTGCCCACATCTTTGATTGTTCTTTTGTCTCAGGGTTCACGTACTTAATCCAGGTTTCGTCACCGGTCACGATTCTGTTTAACAATGGTTCTCCTTCGTCCTCATAACGTGACAGAAAGTCTAATGCAGAGGCCATTCTTTGACTTTTGTGGTGGTCGGTAAGAATTTTGGGCACCCATCGTGCACAGAACTTACGGTAACCCAATCTTGCTGTCACTATCTCGTACAAAAGAGTCTTAGAAATCTGTGGAAAATCAGTAGACAACTCCACCATTGTGAAACGTCGATTTTCACGAACTTTTGCATCAACTGTCTGAACGAGTTCGTCAGTCACCAAGGATGGTCTACCACTCCTCTCTTCATCATGAACGTTTTCTCGTCCACTTTTAAATAAACGTACCCATTCACGGACAACTCCTTCACTCATAACTTTTGGTCCGTACACGGCACAAAGCTCACGATGAATAGCTGCTGCAGAGTATCCTTTGGCTGTAAAAAACCTTATAACAGCACGCACTTCACATTTGGCGGGATTTTCTATTGCAGCACACATTTCAAACTGCCACAAAAACTAAACTAGCGCAGGTACGATGTTCACTCGACTACGGCTTGATGCCGACTGACCTGCTGAGCGTGTGAATGCACAGATGGCGCGCTACTCCCCCCACTACCCGCACTGTGACCAATCGGAGGTTAGTTTCTGAATTGCCCTCGTATGTTAAATTCTATTTGGGAAGTTGTACAGACATAATTTCTGAATGGATTTCGCTCAATATTTAAAAGAAATCTAAACTGGGAGGAGAGAGGATAGACAAAATTTCCAGTTCTTTGAGTTATTGTGTGTATATAGAAACAATTCTAAAAATCTGTTTTTGAAATAGATGAAGTCTGAAACTTGAAGATGCCAAAATCTGGAATTCGAAGTTTTTTGACGATAAAATTCTTTGTATATTTCGTATATGATAAAGCAAAAGTTCCTTCGCGTTCCAAGAGTTCTGCACAATGAGAAATTAAAATGTCAAATTCGGATTTTATTTGTGCATACAATATTTTCTCTTTGCATATACAGGGTGTTGCCGAATTCAACCGACAAATTCAGAGGGGTGATAGTAGGTATCAAGAGGATAAAGAATCACCATGCAACATGGAGTACCAAACGTCGTTTAGGGGGTGAAAATCGCAAAAATATAGGGAGTCGGCAAACTTTTGGAAACTGTAAAAAATTAATAAAAAAAGAACAAATGGTGTTTCAGATACGAATTTTTTTTTAAGTGAAAGCATATTCTTAAAGGCAATGTTTCATGTAAGTAAATGCTGATTTAGTGAACCAGGGGGTCGTACATTATTGAAAACGAAAAAGTAGTTTAGAACTCTTATCTGCAAAAATATTAAAACTTTAAGAAAAATAAAAACTTGAAAATATAAGGAATTTTATACACTTTAATTTGATGTAAGTCTGTGGTGTGAAAACTGAGGAGGTTTTAAGATATTAAAAGAAAAAACTAAAATGTTTGCCGGGAAACATCGCTGCAACATCGGCACCAATGTTTACAGAAGGTATTGCAAAATTCTATCGAAAAATTCTGTGGAGTAATAGTAGGCATCAAGGAGATAAGAATTTTCAAAGAAATATAAAGTGGCAAACGACGGTGAAATTTATTTGCTGGAATAAAAATACAGCATACATTTACAGCACAGACATTTTAACATAAGAAAGAAGACGATGAGAAACTTTTATAAAAATTGCTCAGTGTTGCGGCCGCGAAGCTCATTACACAACCGACACCGACGTTTAAAGGACTACCGGACACGGTCAAACATATTAGATGTGCTTGCGAATTCTCCAGCAGCTACGATGATCCGTGCTACGAGATCTTTCAATGTATACAAAGGTGTCTGATAAACAAGAGATTTCATACGGCCCCAGAAGAAGAATATCCGCATATTCGTCATTCGTGAAATCTGTTGTTTGCGAATGAAACTTACCGACAATCAATTCTGCACTGCTATTTAATGAATACAAGCTGTTTTTATATTCCTAGAACCATCAATTCTGCAATGTTCGCTGGTTTTATATTCCTCGAAAGCATGGGAAATTTAGATACGAGAAAGCTTCTTCTTCTCGACTACCTTGTTCCAAATCCTTGCATTCTTAGGGCCATTCTCATCGCCAGGCTAATTGTCTCTTCGATGTCTGTTTTTGCAATTTTCACAGAATGAACATCTCCTTAATGCCTAGTATCACTTCCCTAAATTTACCTTTCGAATTTGGCAACACCCTCTGTAAACATCGGTACCGATGTTGCAGCGATGTTTCCAGGCAAACATTTTAGTTTTTCTTTAATATCTTGAAACCTCCTCCGTTTTCACACTACAGACTTATATCAAATTAAAGAGTATAAAATTCCTTTTATTTGCAAGCTTTTATTTTTGTTAAAGTTTTAATATGTTTGCAGATAAACGTTCTAAACTGCTTTTTCATTTTCGATAATTTACGACACCCTAGTTTATTAAATCGGCATGTTACTTACATGAAAAATAGCCTTTTAGAATGTGCTTTCACTTTAAAAAAATCATAGTTGAAACACCTTTTATTAATCTTTTATAGTTTCCAAAAGTTCGCCGACTCCTTATATTTTTGCGACTATTACCCCCTAAACATCGTTTGGTACCCCATGTTGTATGGTGATTCTTTATCCTCATGATGCCTCCTATCACCCTTCTGAATTTGTCGATCGAATTCGACAACATCCTGTTTATATAAACTCATAACTTTGTACTCATAACTAGTAAAGAGATGAAATTAATAAACTGAAGTTTTAAGGCTTATTTTTTACACCAATCCAGTTTCTCCAAAGGCTATAAGGCCGGAGAAAAGTCAAAGGCTTGTTTCTAGATAGTTTCTGAATGTACTTTGAAATAAACTAATTAATTACAAATGAAGCTAACTGCATTTTGTAGCAACAGTTTACTTGGAATGCCAAAATTTTAAAAATTTAGGCACCATGGTGTTGGTTGTTTTGCACTAAACCATTTATGAGCCTAAAATGAATATTTTTAATGATTTATAGCGAACAGGCCCAAAACTAATTATTTTCAATATCATAATTCGTATATTTTTCTTTGACATTGTATAAACTAAATATTTTAATGATGTAAATCGAAACTATCGATTCAGGATTTATTCACCATCGAATGTTTCAATAGTTGGCCTTTTTAAAAACTATCAGCTTCAAAGCTTTAGATGGAAAGAACTTGTGTCAAATATTTTTTCAAAATACTCAAGCTATTATTTGTCTATGAAAATTTTAATACTGTAAGTAGAATTGGCTTAAAAAGCAGGGAGTTTCTCTTGCCATTACAATATAAAATGAACTCAAGTTAATGAGAGAAGATATTAAATAGGTAGCAAAATAACTTCATTAAAATATTATAGCAATTTTTATTCAGTAAATGATTAAGTCAGTTTAAAATAGTACTATGCAATAAAACAGTAAAAATTTAATATATATAAAAGTGTCGCCCAACGATAGAACATGAAACATTTGTTGTCGTCTGAAAGAAGAATCTTAAACATCGATCGCAAGTAGCAGAATCGATGACTATGGAGGTAATGGCACCGAACTGAATTCTACAATAGGTGACTATGGAACCGATGATGGGGCCGCATGCTGCGGGGTTGGTAGCTTGGAGACGATGGAATCGAAATGGATTCTATAGTTGGTGGTTCTGCAGCCGGAGTCATTCTAAATGGTGGAATCGTAATGGATTCGATAGTTGGTGGTTCTACAGCCGGAGTCATTCGAAATAATGGCATTGACCTGGATTCTAAAGTTTGTGGTTCTGCAATCGGAGGTTGACGAGTTGGTGGCACCTTTGATAGCATCGAATTAGATTCTAATGTTGATGGCTCTGAAAGCAGTTGCTGCAAGATTGATAACTCTGGAGGTGATGGCATCGGTTTGGATTCTAAAGTTGATGGCCCTGGAATCGGATGCTGTTGAGTCGGTGGCTCTGGAGGTGATGGCATCGATTTGTATTCTAAAGTTGATGACCCTGGAATCGGATGCTGTTGAGTCGGTGGCTCTGGAGGTGATGGCATCGATTTGTATTCTAAAGTTGATGACCCTGGAATCGGATGCTGTTGAGTCGGTGGCTCTGGAGTTGATGGCATCGGACTTGATTCTAAGGTTGATGGCTTTAAAGTATGTGGTTCAGAAACTCTGCAGCAACAGCAGTAGCAGCAGATTTTCCCCAAGCAGTCAAAATATCTGTTATAACCAAAGCACTTAAAAATCCAATAAAAATAGCCGACCGTAGGAATCTGAAAGAGAACGTTTGAATATTAAAATAATTCTAGGTCTTTCCGCTGAATAGATCAGAATAGCATTTTATAATCCAATAAGTATCATCCGGTGTTAATAAAATTTGAATTTGAAATAAAAAATTTAACCCCCCCCCACCCCGACTCAAAAATATATAGAATTCTAGTTTTTCTTTATATGATCATTGTGTATTTATAAGGATATAAATTTGGATTCCCAAATGTGATTGTAATCGTTGATTATATTTAATACGATTGAAATCTTGAGAGTATTCGATCCAGGATTTTGATAATAAAAATTACAATTACTATTCTAACTATTATTACTATTCTAAAATTACAATTACTAACGAGTCTAGTTATAAATTACTATTCTTAAAAAACATGATTACTACTACATCCAGTACTGTCACTTCATTTATTAAATGTATGACTGACACGAAATGGAGGGAAAAAATTCTGTAATATTTCAAGAGAAAAGAATATAATTAAATTATAATTTTCGCTCTCGGGTAAATCATTCAATTACTTCCAACTGAAATCCAATTTTGATGTATTGATCAATTTTTCTTTTAAAGTTATGTTTATGGTTTTTTTTTTTTTTTTTTTTTTTTTTTTACAGAAATGAATATTTAAAAAGCAAGATTTATCGGTACATTTTTGTAAGTGTTTATTTGAGAGGAGGGTAAATTTTCCGCTTTCTAACAGGTTGCTTAATGCTTTAATCCATAATTCCAAATTTGAATCCATTATGTTTTCTTTTTAAAGAATGGCATCGAAAACCAATCAATCAGTAGACTCGCAATTCTATTATTTGACTAGTTTTTGCAATCCAAGATAAACAAATCAAAGAACTTTTTGTTTAAAAAAAACAGTGGCATTCACAAAGCATTAATGAATTTTATCCATGGTCTAAAATTTATATTTATTCATCAGCTTTAAAATTTTTTACTGCGCATTAGATGAACAATGATTAGATGATAATATAAATGGTTGATATTTGAAAGATGAGGAACATTGAAGATGAATGCACGATTTTAGATCGAACTAAATCTTTTTGAACTAAAATGGAAAACTAGTTATTTGGCAAAACCTACCATCTTTTTTCCATTCTGGTTCATGTAACATTCCTTGTATTATCCCAACCAGTCTCATGCAAAAAGTATGCTCCACATCTCGTGTATGCACCACATCTCGTTTCATAGAGGAATTTTTGCAATCAAATTTCACAGATAAGAGCGATTAGTTCTCTTCAATGAACTTGGAACTGCGTTTAACTACTTGACACCTTGCATCTCATGGTTACTAGATCATGAATGGTGTACCGTAGAAATGTTGCTACTCCGATTTTATTCACGGAGTTTATATGTTAATTGGACAATAGTCCTTGCTAGTTGTTCTCCTAGTTCTTATGGCGAATAGGAGAACAACTGAATGACAGCATTATTCAATATATTTAGAAATAAGTTATGGAGAACACTGGAACTTATAGAACGATTTATCGTATTGCAGCATCTTCTGTTAGAGACTTCTAATGTTTTGCAATAAATCTCACATTCTCTAAAAGTGACTGACTAGTGCTAGTTCATAACCTTGAACTTTTTTTTATAAATATACCTGCGACATGTGCTGTGAAGACCCATCTGTGCAAATTTCATTTTGTGCATGCATAACAGACTGCAGACGTTGTATTGTACTTGCTGCAGTTTCTGATTGCAACATGTCTTTCATTAGAACTAGTTTCATGCAGAAAATATGCTCCCAGCTGGTTTCATGCAACGAAATAAGCTTCAAATCTCGTGTGGTTCATAAACTAACTTTTGAAATTTTTTCACAGATCAGAATCTTAATAGTCTCTTCAGGACGCTTTCGTCTACACTACACCTTGCATCTTTTGATTACTAGATCACGAATGAATTACGTGTATCTTTACTACCTTGTCCTAATTCATGGAGTTTGTTACGTTAATTTACTTATAAAATATTGCGAGTTGCTCTCGACAGTTCGATGGCGACTCGGAAAACTGTCACATCCGAACGATACCATTATTCAACATAATCAAAAAAATCAATAAGCTATGGAGAATCTTTGGAATTATGCAAAACGATTTATCGTGTTGCATCGCCACCTATTAGAAATTTGCGTTATGCAATAAATCTAGAACACATCACCTTGATGGTCTTTTATCCAAATTTCATATCATTACGATTCAAACACCCCTTGCCCTACATAGCTCTCAAAGTTGGGAAGATTTAATTTCGACAATCCTGTTACATACTGAAACAAGAAATATAATATACATAATTATATGCATACCGAAAATAGCAATGAAGTACCTGCGGTATTACATCCGCAACGAAAAAGTGTCAAACCAACTAAAATGATAAACAAGCAAACAAGAATCGATACTGTAGACAAGATGGACAATTCCTGAAAAAAAATCATGACGAATTATGCTTTCGGAAAAGATTAGATTCTTGAATATTACTTAAATTTTGAAATATTTCATAACTAATTTTTTACGCTTTTAGTTAAACTTCATTTCTTTCATGATTCAAAAACCAAATTGAATACTATATTTTATTTCCTTCCATATGCTAGAATTTACAAAATTGTATACAGTTGCGCAGTTCTGATGGGAATACACTATCTTAATATTTTTAGAACTTAATTACTTACTGATAGTTTAATACAAATTAAATTGATTTATGCGAAATGTAACATAATGGATAATCCAGGAACTTACTACTTACTTCTATTTCTAATAACAAGCAGCGTTAAAAACAAAGAAAATAATAAAGCTTTCTAAACACTATTTCTGACTTTTCTTTTTGCTACAGTATACTCCAGTAAGGTATAGGAGGAAAATTAAATAGTTAAATAGGTATAGTCAGTTCAATAGGCATAGAAGGAAAGGATTTTTGAAAAAAATTACAAAATCAAACTTTTGTGATTTCTCTTTCTAGGATTTAGTAAAACGGCTAGCATCCAGCACTGAATTAGTTAGATCAGAATGGATATCGACATTTCGCGTTCTTCTGTGCTAGTAAACTCAACACCTAAGTTGAAAGACTCTCCTTAAATTTTCAAACTACGTCAGCTAGAGAAACTTTCAAAGATGGCAAAGTTTTGTTTACCTGACACAAAGACCACCAAATCGGTTTTGATTCGACTCAAATAGCTTGAACACAAAATTACCACCCGACACAAAGAACACCGAATCGGTTTTGATTCGACTCAAATAGCTTGAACACAAAATTACCACCCTACACAAAGAACACCGAATCGGTTTTGATTCGACTCAAATAGCTTGAACACAAAATTACCACCCTACACAAAGAACACCGAATCGGTTTTGATTCGACTCAAATAGCTTGAACACAAAATTACCACCCTACACAAAGACCACCGAATCGGTTTTGATTCGACTCAAATAGCTTGAACACAAAATTACCACCCGACACAAAGAACACCGAATCGGTTTTGATTCGACTCAAATAGCTTGAACACAAAATTACCACCCGACACAAAGAACACCGAATCGGTTTTGATTCGACTCAAATAGCTTGAACACAAAATTACCACCCGACACAAAGAACACCGAATCGGTTTTGATTCGACTCAAATAGCTTGAACACAAAATTACCACCCTACACAAAGAACACCGAATCGGTTTTGATTCGACTCAAATAGCTTGAACACAAAATTACCACCCGACACAAAGAACACCGAATCGGTTTTGATTCGACTCAAATAGCTTGAACACAAAATTACCACCCGACACAAAGAACACCGAATCGGTTTTGATTCGACTCAAATAGCTTGAACACAAAATTACCACCCTACACAAAGAACACCGAATCGGTTTTGATTCGACTCAAATAGCTTGAACACAAAATTACCACCCGACACAAAAATAATTGATTCCACTCAAAATGGTTTGAATACAAAATTATTACCTAACACAAATAAAGGTTCAAACTTTTGACTTTGTCATTGGGTTACTTTTGGCCTGAATGTGCATTCGTATGTGAAACTGATACTTTTCAGTTGACTTGACAACCCTGAAATTTAGTCGGAACCTTTTCAAAACCCTTCGTAGAATGCTTTCATTTCAGCTGTTAAAGATATTTTTGCTATTTCAATATCGGAAATGTAGAAGCATGCACAATGAATTCAGTACAGGAAGTTGAAATACAGTCTAGGTTTACTGTTTGAATCTGTTCTTTGGAACAGCTGCGTAAGTCACAAGACCATACTCTGGTCCTTGGTAAAATAACTATTAATATAAAATAATTACTCATACTGAATGACATATATTTGTCGATATAATGAAATCCCTTTTCAAAAAGTCTGTTTAAATTATAGAATGCATTTATTTCAGATATTTAGGGTAATTTGTCGTTTGAATAACATGAATGTAGAAGTACGCGCAATGAATTTAGTGCAGGTAATTGAATCTTTGAAATAAGGTCTGATGTAAGACTTTGGCTTCGAAAGTGGAGGGTTTCGGGTTCGAAATCCGATTCCACCGAAAAATTATCATGCTAGCTGGTCTGGTGCACTTAAAATACTTCGGGACCAAACGTCTCCTACTGTTATATTGCGGAAGTTAGGAGAAGGGGCCAGTTCAGATGTCATCCTCGTTACCTGACCATGGTTGAAAATTACTTTCCTTTCCCAAATAGCCCTAGAATGGCTTTGAAACAGGAAGTTAATATAACTGAACTTGGTTTTGTGACTTACGCAGTTATTCCATGTTCTATCATCCGGTAAAATAACTACTATTATAAGATAATTATCTATATTGAATGAAATTTGTTGATATAATGAAACCCCTGTTCGAAAAAGTTAGAGCTTGCAGAATCGAGCATTTTTTCTAGTTCAATCGCTGATATTTCCAGATAGATTACGCCGTTTTACGAATTTAGTTTTGAAATTTAATGAACAAAGAGTATGCATCGAATGCATTGAAGAATAAATCATATCTTGCAAAATGAAATTTTTAGTAAATTTATGATTTTATTTTTAAAAACAATAGACTGTAAATTAAAAAAAATATTTACTCAATCTAAATTCTTTTAGTTCTTCCCTAGAAAATAGTATAAAGTCACCCAATTTCATACTAATATGGTTATATTCTGAGTTACTTGATTTGAAGTGATCAAAAAATATATATCAATTTTGAGAAAAATGCATTTAAAATATATAGCAACATGTTTTAATAATAAATTATGCATGTACATAAAATTCACCACATTTATAGTTATACCTTCTTCCTTCTCAGCGTTTAATAATTTTCTTTTTTTATCAACTTTTTTTGGTAATTTTTGCATTTGGCTGTGAATGCCGCCTAGATTCATTTATTCTGTCTTTGTAGAGCTCAGCAAATGCTCCAACTGCATTTGCACTAGGATACACTCCAATATCCTTAAGGATATTGAGTAATCCTATAAAACCTTCGTTAAATGTATTTCAGACAAATATCCTTAATATGAGGGTTTGGACCTTAAAGACATCTTTAGGTACAAATTTCCACAAAAAACCGTTGAAACTCGTCGGTATTTTGCTTTTTTTTCCGTGCAAAAATTTTACGTATTTAAAACCAAATTTGTGTTGTACAAATTTTTAACATGTTTCTGGCCCTTTAGATCAGTGCTTCCGGTTATTTAAATGTCCACTTCCCTTTACCGATCATTATGAAAATATTAGTATCTCGACTTCTCAGACAAAAATAAACCTATTTTGGATAGCTCAAACACTGATCTATCCAAATTTTTTTCTTTTTCAAAATGTCATTTTTAGCCTTTCGACGTGTTGGGATGGATACCTAAAAAGAAATCTGAATTGGAAGGAGAGAGAATAAACCAAGATTCAAGTTCTTTAAGTTAGAAACAGTTTCAAAAATCCGTTTTCGAAACGGGAAAATTTTGAAACGAAGATGTCAAAATCTGGTACTCGAAGTTTTATGATAATATATTCTTCGTACACTTTGTATATGATGAAAGTTCCTTTGCTTACCAAGAACTCTGTATTATGGGGAATTAAAATGTCAAATTTGGAGTTTGCTTTGTATATAAAATTTCCTCTTTGTATGCGTATATATATCAACATACATACACGCTATATCTATATATATATATATAATATATATATATATATATATATATATATACACTGCTTACACAAGATTATTGCAAATGCTATGAATAAAGCAAAATTGCAAATTGACTTTGTACTCATAACTAGTAAAGAGATGAGATTAATAAACGTCAGTTGTGGTTTATTTCGCAAACCAACCCAGTTTTGCCGAAGGCTATAAGGCCCGAGAAAAGTCAAAGGCTTGTTTCTATATAATTTCTGAACGTACTTTGAAATAAGATTAATTAAAAATGAAGCTAACTGCATTTTGTAGCAACAGTTTACTTGGAATGCCAAAATTTTCAAAATTTAGGCATCAGGTTGTTTGCTGTTTTGCACTAAACCATCTATTAGCCTAAAATGAATATTTAAGGATTTACAGTGAAGAGGCCCTAAAATAATTATTTTCAATATCATAATTCGTATATTTTTCTTTGACATTATACAAGCTACACATTTTTATTACGTAAATCGGAGCTTTCGATTCAGGATTTATTCACCATGAAATCTTTTAATAGTTGGCCTTTTCAAAAACTGTCAGCTTCAAAACCTTAGATGGAAATAGTTTGTGTCGTATTTTTTCAAAATACTCAAGCTATTATTTGACAATCAAAATTTTAATACTGTAAGTAGCATTGGCTTAAAAAACAAACAGGGAGTTTCTCTTGCCATTACGATGTAAAATGAACTCAAGTTAACGAGAGAGGGTATTAAATTGATAGCAAAATAACTTGCTTAAAATATTTTAACAATTTTTATTCCATAAATGATTAAGTCAGTTTAAAATAGTGCTATACAATAAAACAGTAAAAAGTCAACATAAAAGTATCGCCCAATGATAGAACTTGAAACATTGGTTGTCGTCTCAAAGAAGAATTTGTATGACCGCAAGTAGCAGAATCAGTGGCTCTAGAGGTAATGGCATCAATCTGAATTCTACAGTGGCTATGGAACCGATGCTGGAGCCACATGCTGCAGAGTAGGTAGCTTTGGAGATGATGGCATTGACATGGATTTTACAGTTAGTGGTCCTGTAGCCGGATGCATTCGAGATGGCATTGACTTGGAATAAACAGTTTGTGATTCTGCAACTAGATGCATTTGCAATGAAGGCATCGACCCTAATTTTACAGTTGGTAGTTCTGCAGCCAGATGCGTTCGAGACGAGGGCAGTGACCTTGATTCTACAGTTAGTGGTTTTGCAACTGTAGGCTTACGAGTTGGTGGCACCGTTGATGGCATCGAACTAGATTCTAACGTTGATGGTTCTGGAAGCGAATGCTGAAACGTAAATAAGTCTGGAGGTGAGGGCATAGGCTTGGATTCTAAAGTTGATGGCCCTGGAATCGGATGCTGTTGAGACGATGGTCCTGGAGTCGATGGCATCCAACTTGATTCCAACGTTGATGGCCCTGGAATCGGATGCTGTTGAGACGATGGTCCTGGAGTCGATGGCATCCAACTTGATTCTAACGTTGATGGCCCTGGAATCGGATGCTGTTGAGACGATGGTCCTGGAGTCGATGGCATCCAACTTGATTCTAACGTTGATGGCCCTGGAATCGGATGCTGTTGAGGCGATGGTCCTGGAGTCGATGGCATCCAACTTGATTCTAACGTTGATGGCCCTGGAATCGGATGCTGTTGAGGCGATGGTCCTGGAGTCGATGGCATCCAACTTGATTCCAACGTTGATGGCCCTGGAATCGGATGCTGTTGAGACGATGGTCCTGGAGTCGATGGCATCCAACTTGATTCTAACGTTGATGGCTCTGAAGTCTGTGGTTCAGAAGCTCTGCAGCAACAGCAGCAGCAGATTCTTCCCAAGTAGGCAAAATATCTGC
Source organism: Argiope bruennichi (assembly GCF_947563725.1). Taxonomy (NCBI): domain Eukaryota; kingdom Metazoa; phylum Arthropoda; class Arachnida; order Araneae; family Araneidae; genus Argiope; species Argiope bruennichi. The sequence continues at coordinate 21,406,761 of NC_079157.1, read as the reverse complement.
TACAGCCCAAGCAGTCAAAAATGCGATAAAAACAACAGCTCGCAAAAATCTGAAAGATAATTATTTTCGTATTTAAACGCTCTAGGTCTTTCTTCCCGAATAGATCAAAACATTTTAGAATCTAACCAGTGTCATCCGATGTTATTAATGAAATGATTTAGGCGAAGAATTTGAGTTTGAAAATTTAACCACCTTCCCCCATTATTAATGTAGAATGTAAACTTCATATGAACATTTCATTTACAGGAATATAAATCTGGATTCTCAGATACGATTGTAATCATCGCATATATTATACATATCCTCTGAAAATATTTTCCAACTAGTCTTACCTACCTAGTCGTAAGTATTTTCCTACTAGTTCAGAACCTTAAACTTTTCTCCTGTATGAAAATACCGATAGTTATGTGGCCTGTGCCAAGAAGACCTATCGGTACAATTGCAGACCCTGGCATTTTTGTAGACTGCCTGACCTGCAATTTTTCTGGTTGTAACATAACACGCATTACTACAACCAGTTTCACGTGAGAAAATATTATCCACATCTTGTGTAATTCACTGAGGAATTTCACAGATAATTAGTCTTTTCATGGCTTCGGTACCGCGTTCACCTACTTGATACCTTGCTACCTTCGGTTATTGAAGTGCCCCAAGTTAAGAGCTGCAGACCCTGATATTATGATAAACTTCAGGACCCGCAGTTTTGGTTGCAACATTCATTGCATTACCCCTAATTAGTTTGATGCAAAAAAAGTATGCTCCATATCTTTTATGATACATAGAGGAATTTTTGTAATAAAATTTCACATAAGAATCATTAGTCTACCAAAATACTTAGCAATTGTTTTGGATTCTGAACTTACAAGTAATAAGCATATTGATTACATTGTCTGAAAAGCAAGAAAACGGTTAAACATCCTTAAATATATTGCAGGTAGAGACTGAGGAGCTGACATGACTACCCCTTAGAACTACTTATCTAGCAATCAGACATTTACTTGAATATGGATTCCCAATTTATTGCTGTGTCTCCGATTCCAACTTTAACAGGTACAGCTGAATGCAGCTCGTATAATAACTGGTCTGAAACGAAGTTGCCCCTCAGATATTGTCCTTTATGAAGCGACTTGAAACCTTTCCATGTTAGAAGACATGCTAATCTAATAAAATCAAATATTACAACAAACTTTCCAGTTATGGCATTCAAAACACCTCAAAATACCCAAGTAATTGGACTTGCCTCCAAAGACTCAAGAAAAATAGTCCCTTTAGTCAAGTCTTGTCTCAGAATGCAATTCCGAAAAATGTAGAGCCACATTCTCTTCACTCCTGTATGAATTCTACTGAAGAACTTACCAGGATTCACTTTCATTTCAATCTCCCTGTTCCCATTAAGGAAAATGAGTCAGAACACCTTAGACATTTGACCTTGAAAGTCATTAATAAAATCCCTAAATGTGATATTAAATTGTATACCGATGACAGCAAAATCGACAATTTTGCAGTATTTGCATCTATATTGTAACTCTTCAGTCCAATTTCTCTCTATGCCAATGAAATCTGTTCCGTTTTTAGAAGCGAACTTCTAGCAATCGATGAGGGACTTGCGACCATTTTACACGAAAATTATAAGAACCTTTGGATTCTTACTGATAGCCGCATCTCAATGGAACACCCTAACAATAGGACCTATATTGGAGATAAAGAAATTATTCTTCAGAAGTTGAAGCTGATTTCACTCCAACATGATATTCATTTCCAGTAGATCCCATATCACGTGGATCTACTTTGTAACGAAATAGCAGACAGGCTTGAAAGAAAGGAAGCAGCCTAGTGACTTCATCTTCTGCTGAACTCTTAGAACTCTTCTCTCAAGCGAAATTCCTAAATAAGAAGAATTGGATGGTACCCCTTACTCACGATTGGTATAGGGCTAATAAGTCGGGCTAATCCTCAATTCTCCCTTGTGATAGTAAAACCAACACTTGCCTGTAGCGCCTTGCCAGTGGCCACCTTAAATGTCTTTTCTCTGGGTGAAAATTTTTAACCTCTTTGCCCGAAATGCTGCCAACATCGGGCCTCTGCCGAACATATTCTAGACTTTAGAATTTCTTTGGGGAGAAATTTATTCTAATACCTCGTTTTTGACTTTCTTCTTGTCAATGGATTTTTGGATATGGTCTGACTAAGTCAGGCCATGGAGATTAGCAACAACAACAACATTAGTCTTTTCACGTAAACGGAACCGCTTTCTTCTACCCGACACCTTGCATCTTTTGGTTATTAGATCTTGAATGAAATTGGTGTATCGTAGAAATGCCGCTACTCTGGACTAATTCATAGAGTTTATATGTTATATGGATAATGTGGCAGGTTTCTCTCGGTAATTCGATGGTGAATCGGACAACAACTCCCAAAACTGCCCCATCAGAATGGCATCTCTATTCACCATATTCGTAAAATATATAAGTTATGGAGAATCATTGGAATTTATGTCGAATGAGTCAACGTTGGAGCGCCATCTGTTGGATACTTCTAATGTTTTTAATAAATTTCACGTGTTCTCTAAAGTGAATGCTTATTGATGGTTCATAAACTTGAACATCCTGTATAAAAATACCAGCGACGTCTTATTTTGTGCATTCATGACAGACTGCAGTACTTGCTGCATTATTCCGATTGCAGCATTTCTTGTTTCAGAATTGGTTTCATGGAAGAAAACACGCTCTTGCGGTTCATAGAGGAATTTTTGCAATTTCACAGATAATCTTAATCTCATCAGGACCCATAGAATCGCTTTCGTCTACCTGACCCTTCGCTTCTTTTGGTCACTAGATCATGAATGAATTTGATTTAGCGTTGAAATGTTGATATCTTCTCCGTTACATTAACATAACATATAGACTAAGTTGCGAGTGGCTCTTGGCAGTCCGATGGCGACTCGAAAAACTATCACATCCGAAAGACAGCATTAGGCAACATTCGTAAAATCAATAAGTTATGGAGAACCAGTGGAGCTTAAAGTAGAACGATTTATCGCTTTGCTTCATTTATAGGATAATTATAATGTTTTGCAATACATCTAGACCACATCATCTGAATGATTTATTGTTCATATCATTACTATCAGATACTCTCCCGCCCACAGCTCTCTAAGGTGGGAAAGTTTAATTTAGACAATACTGTACATATTGAAACAAGAAATATATACATACCGAGCCTAGTACTGAAATACCTGCTGTAGTATATCCAGAACCAAGAAGTGTCAAAGCAGTTAGAATGATAAACACGATTATGAAAATCAAAACTGTAGTAAAGGCAGACATTTCCTGAAAAAAAAAAAATAATCAATTGTGTTTTTGGAAAAAATTTAAATTTTTAACATTCTAAATTTATAAAATCGGTTATAAAATGTAACTGAAAACTAATTTCTTTTAAGTTTCAAAAATCAATTAGCATCCTATATTTTATTTCCTTTCATACGTTAGAATAATTTATAAAATTGTATACAGTTATATGTTTTCGATGACAATACACTTTAATAGTTTTAGAACTTAGTTTAATTCGAATTAGTTTTATTAATGCGAAAGGTGCCACATAGCGGATAGTTTAGAAACTCACTACTTGTAATAATAAGACCCAGAAAATAAAGATTTATGAATTCTCTTCTACTGAGCTTTGTGAATTCTCTTCTACTTCTGTGTTTCTTTTTGCCACAGTATGTCACAAAAATCGAAACATTAAGGAGTTTCTGAAAGTTCAGGGTATAAGAGGAAAGATTGAAAAATATTACTGGGGAAAATAAAATTAACTTTTGCGATTCTTGATGATGTGTCCGCGTTACCACGGAAAGGAAGTGCAGTAGCTTCCGAGGGTGAAGACCCCTGAGGAACCCGAGGACAGAAGTCTGACTTCCAGCTCATATGAAGATGAAACTCACACATTCGCTTGCACAACCCCTTTTTACAGGGGGGCACATTCATACACCTTACAGATAGAACACATATGAAGAAAAGCCATGCCCGAACCGGGATTCGAACCCGGGATGCTCAGATCAAGGGGAAGATGCGCTACCCCTATGCAAGGACGCCGGCTTTGCGATTCTTCTGTCTGGGATTTGGTAACAACTCTAGTACCCAGCGCTGAATTAGTGTAGTTGGCAAAACTTCAGTCCACCACGTCACTCTTACTCCCGCATTAGTTGAAGGAATATAGCAGACCGTTAAACATGGCAGCTCCATTGGCGATCTGTCAAGGGGCAAATGAAGTCAGCGATTCGCTTTTTGTTTGCGGAAGATGTTAAACATGCTTAAAGTGTTCGTCGAAGGCGACACCTTTATCACCAGAAGTACAGAAATTTAAACGCTAACCTTCAGCTGGTAAGATTATGTTAATACTATTCTGACACATGGAAGTTGTGGTAGCAGTTCATTTCATCCCAAGAGGTGAAACTGGATAGTGAGAACTAATGTGATGCATTGCTAGCTAAACTGAGACCTGCAATCAGATCCAAACGTCGTGGAAAACTGAGAACAGTGTCATCCTGCAGGCAAGATTCTGCCTAGCGGACTCCGAAGTACTGGAACACCGGCCATACAGTCCAAACCTGGCTCCAAGCGATTTTTATATGTTTGGACCAGTGAAGAGAACATTAAGGGTACATTCGCAGGCAATGAAGAAATCAATTTTTTTTCCGATGGAATAAAAACTTGTGAAACGTTGGAAAAAGTGCTTTGAAGTCTAAGCTGGTTATATATATAAATAATGAATGTTTCAATTTTCTATCATTAGAATAAATGCATCTCTTCTCAAATGTCTTCTTACTTTGACTCTGCCTGGTATTACATGGAATAGAACCTCATAGTGCGAAATATAATGAGAAGGAATGGATTTATAGGCTGTGATGCAAAATTTGATTAGTTTGAGGGAAAGGTTTCATTGGGAATAACAATAAAAGTGAACATAAGGGAAATGAATTTGAGATGGAGTTAAGAATTCTTTCCAAGCCTGGATTTGAGGAAATAAGTCTTCATTATGCTCAAAGATAACAAAAGCTAGATTAAAGATTTAAACTAGGGTCTTGTTTTAATCTTGGGCAATTTGTTTTCATTATGTTATTATACAATAGAATGCCTTATCATCAGAATAAATGTTTGTTGAGGAACATTGTGTTTCTATATTTTTTTAACATCAAAATACGATTCAAGCTTGTTAGCGAGTGCTGTAGATGTTGAATGTAAACGTCATAATACAGACAGTGCAATGCTTAATTTTTCTAGTTTTGTCAAAGTCAGTTGTCAAAAATTATAGTAATTGTATCAAATGAAGAGAGTATTTAGTAAAAATAGCCATGTTTTTGAATATTTGCATTAAAAATATTAAAACAAACATCTATAAAATAAAAACATACCAGTTAAGTGGTAAAATGCCAAAATTTTTAGTTTATACGTTCATCTTGATTCATCATCAAATGATTTTCTTTAAAATTTTACAGATAGCTTAAGAAATATCTAATTTCTGAGCTACAAGAAACCGTTTTTATCCATTCTTTAAAAATTAGGGTTCGACTGATAAATAACACGCCATTTTCAACCTTTTTTTTTCCATTTTAAAACACTAAAATCACCATAAAATCTTTAAAGGAATAGATTACTTATTCTCTAGTTCAGAAACTGCAGAACGTATTGAAGAATTGTAATACCAAGCTTGTACATAAAAATAAATATATATATTTTAATTTACGAAGTTTTCCCACAAGAAAATTCGGTGAAAGATTAGAATCTGTGAAGCCATCATCTCAATGTATCATCACGTATAAAATAGCATTTAAACTATATAAATGTAAGCATAGAAATCGATGCAACATCCCGAAAATTAGACTTAAAAACAAAATTCTAACAGTTTCATAAAGGAACCTACTGAAACATCAAATATGTTAAATTAAAAAAATAATAATAATTCCACAAAAATTAAATTTTTAATGCACTCACCTACCTTTAAAATAGTCATTATAATTACATCAGTTGTTCACAAGAAATTCACGAAAGGTGAGGCATTATTAAACTATTTGATATAATATTACTTGATCACAAAAATAATACTCACCAGGGGGCCATCGATTTGCTGGTAACCCCTCCGTCGAATTTGTGTCGTAGATCTGAGCGCTTTAGGGATGTTTAAAACAGTTCCTTGCATATTCATTGTTTTCCTACTAAGTTATTTCGCAGATTCAAAGCGTGCAGTCACTGTCGATGAACATATTTATAAGAAATCACGATTATTTCTTCAATGATGAAAATGCGTTGCCATAAAAAAAATGAAATTCTGTTGTTTAATTCAATCATATTATCGTACCATTTTGAAGCAACACGTAGGCTATTTTGGGACGAAACTCGTAATTTTGAATCGCAGTCAGATGTCGAGAACAATACCTGAGTTGGTACCCCCTTTTGCTTAACTTCCGCGTTGCACCAGCGTGGGGACGTTTGGTCCCGACGGATTTAACGTACACCAGACCCGTTTTGTTCATTGGTGAATTCGGGTCTCGAACCTGAAATACTGCGTACCTTAGCACTAGGCCACCTTGATCCTTCTTTCGTTTAAAAATAAGGAAAGAAGACTGAAGAAACCAGGTGGTAATTATCACATTCATAAAAATTTTATTATTGTTTCTTATTTTTTGAATTATGTTCACCTGCTTATGTGAGGACAAACTTTCCTGCTACGACTTAGTTTCAAATATTGACATAAATCTTTAATTTGATGTCAACATGGCACTCGAAATTTGAATTGATAATTATAATTTGAAGGACAAAAAAAAAAAAAAAACATTCCAAAAAACGGATTCAAGATTGTTGGAGACTTAGAGGTTTATCTAATCGTGAAGTCAAAAATTCCCTTATTCTTGCAATATTTACTGTTTTTGTGTTTCTTATACTTCATAAAGTAAAAAAAATGTGACTTTAATATTTTTCTCGAATAATTATGGTTCATTTTGGCTAATTCATCTTAGTCGAAATAATGTGGCAAAGCACATAGAGACTTTTTTGATGGACCATAAGGTATCGAACCCTGCTTAAATGATGATGATAATAACCGAAACGAAACCTCCCCCTATCATAAGAATGAAATTTAAATCGGTATCTGTATTATAATGAAAGCTGTGGTTTTCTTCATTCATCGCAATTAAGTAGCATCGTATGCGATCAGTGTCTGGAAAATGACCACAACTTGCCAGTGACTATGTTACTAAGCTGCTGGCTTGATGGTCATAAATTTTGATTGACTTTAGTGTTTACTTGGTGTAATTATTAGACCATAGACATTTCCTGCTATTTGGTAATTATAAGTTCGAACCAGAGTGAAAAGTCGAGAAACATCATTTCATTTAAGTGCAAACTAGTAAATATGAGATTTATGAATAAAACTTAAAGGAAACTAATCCTAAATTCGAATTTTTTTGTATGTGATTGATGCTTCCTATACTTCATGAAGTAAAAAATAAAATTTTAATATATTTTTTCGAAAAATGATGATTTGTTTTGAGTAATTCACCTTGTTGAAACAAGGGGGTGTGGCATTCATCCTTTAAGAAGAATAACGTCCTGTTGTAAAGCAAAGCGATAATTTTTTGATGGACCTTAAGGTATCGAAACCTGCTTAAATACACCTTCGTATTATAATAAAAGAAACCAGTGTTTGTATATTATAAATCGCATGCTGTTAGCGAATATATTAGTTTGTGATTTATGGAATTGTTTTACTAAATTTATAAAGTGTTCAGCCAGTCAAAATAAAATTCCCGCCTTTTATTTTGGAATGCAAGGAGTTAAAAAAAAGAACTAAATAAACAAAACCCTATTCCAAATTGGATTTAAATAAAGTCTCAAAGATCGTTTACTCATTTTCATCCGTTGAACATTTTATCTTTTAGACAGCAAACCAAAACAAAAGCATTTTCAAGAAGCGAATATATTATTTGGTGTTATTATAAAGTAATCTAAAAGAGAAGAACAAAAAAATTTCATTAAAAATAAAAATACATAAAGCGGAGTTCATAACATTAAAATCTAGTTCCGTGATTTAAAAAGATGAAAGTATTGTACTAAATCATTAATCTGTTATTTTTACCATTTTACTATAGATGGAATAAATTTATTTATGTAATTTGAAACCGCTTGAAATAGCGAAGAGCTTTGAGATTTGTACCAATGCTATGTAATACGTGGTAAAATTTTTCGAGCATTACATAAATTCTTTATCAGCGTCCAAAATAATGAGCCCTAGGGGTGGGGCGTGGTAGACGGCCTTCAGTAATGTATCTAGAAGATCATAAGCTTCATGTAAAACAAAAATTTTAGAAATCAGTAATATGGTTATGGATGGGTAACTCTATCGATGTTCTTCACCATCGAATGAACGGATGTCGATAAATGTTCCCATCAAGAAAATACAATGTAATTATTTTATTTTATTTTTTTGAAAATGGAGCGTAGAGTAAGTCAGTCGAAGGTCAGTCTGAAGGTCATAAATTTTTATATGAAACTAAATTTGATGATATCAGATTAGTAATTGGGTTAGGTGACTAATTAATTTGTATCTTTTGAGTATATAGAATTGGCAACTTCGGTGATCAGCAATTCTTCCACCATCTATATAATTAAAATAATTAACAAGACCAAAGAAACATGCCCCTCCCCAGCCACAAATGCAAAAAATCTTGCCATTTAAAAAAAAATTATATAAAATTAATACCAGTGAGGGCCATAATAAGATCATGTGAATTTCATATACTATCAATTGTACACTTCTCTCAGCCACCGTTCATTTCCGAGAAATATTTTTAAAACATTAATTTACCACTCATTCTCTACAGGGAAAACATTGACAAAGATGGCAAATCAAAATAACTAAATCAAATATCTCATATATCGATTTTGACAATATTTATTTCGTATGAAATCTCACAAACAGTAGATATATCATGAAGGGAAGTTTGCCCCTTTTACCTTCAATTTTGATTGATACAGTCTAAAGAAGCATAAAGAAAATCTCTTTCACAACAACCGAACATCTGGCTGGCATATTAAAATCACAATGAAATCCTTTAACATGAATAATCGAGTGATTTCTATTTATTCTTATACAAATATGCTTTTTACAACTTTGGTATTAGAAAATACTTTAAGAAATTAAACTTCACAACGACACTCTGGCTGATTAAAAATGGAATTTTAATCTAAAGTGAAAATAAATTTCTAAAAGTTAATCTCCTTGATTAATAAAGTTGTGACAGATAATGCCTTTTCTGTGGAAAGAAAAAAGATATAATTGACTAACTTCCATTTTAAATCGTTTATATTTCAGTGTTTGCATCACAACTTTCATCAAAGAAAGCGATATTTTTAAGATGAAACATAACTTTTCAATTGGATTTTATTACAATGTTATTGGAAAATTGAACCATTCGTGATTTTGAATGAATAGGGAGGTACGTACAGTTCAAATGAAATTCACTGTTTAATCAATTCATTTTATTCCAAATATTTTAGGGTAATACTATATAGGACTTGGAGGGGGGGGGGTATATTTCGAAATGGTCATTTCGAGTCACTTGTACATCGGACATATAATTATGGAAACCAAATCATTGATTGTACCTCTAATATATGATTTTCAGGAGGCTTTACATTGCATTTAAGCAATGATATTTGTTTATTAATTAACAATGACAAAAACTAACTCAGCGAAAATGAACTCGATGCATTCTATTTTCTTGATTATTCTCTTCTTCGGATTTTTCAAAAAACCAAATATCAATGGATTGAGAAAGTGCTTTAAATGTTACATTGTTTTACTTCATGTATTTTCTGTGTACCTAGTGCTGATTGGTTTGGCGTCAAGCTATCGAGAAAATCAAATAAAGGTATCTCTGTGTTACATTTTTACTACTCTCTTTTCTGTCGCTTTGCCACACTCCATGAATCACCAGAAGAAAAATATCAAATCTCTTATCATTTCATGGAATTCTCGCCAGAATTCATCCAGAAATAATTTGGAGAAAACTCGCTTCGTGAAGTTGGCTGTGTTATCAGTATGCTTCATTTTACCGCTCTTTATTGCTTCTGTCTTTACCTATTTGGCTTATGCAGAAGAGGATGCCACTGTTTTTTGGGTATTCCAATATCATGTTCAAAACCAAAACCTCAAAGTAGCTCTTAATTTCTTTGGATACTGCATCTATTTCATGATATACAACCAGATTCCCTGTCTGGTTTGCTTATCTATGTTACTGTTAATACACCACTGTGTTTATATGCTTGGTAACTTTAATAATAACTTGAAAGATACGGATTCATTTAAAATTTCAGCAAAATACATTGAAATACGGAAGGAATATAAAAGCTTAGAAGAAAATATAAGGCTTTTAAAAAACATTTTATCAATACCCTTGTTTATTTTCTTTTTGGGTAGGTTCCTGAATTTGTATGTGGTCATGTCTATATGCCTTGAGAGATTTATTCGCCCATTTATCATGGTAGAACTATTTGTAGACAGTTTAGCAGCAGTCGCTTTAATAACCATTCTGACGATTCACGGCTCCAAGATTCCAGAAAGCATTTCAACAATAAAGGAGACAGCCAGTTTATTGATTGATAAATATAACTTCGACATTTTGGATAAGAGGAAAGAATATTGTGTTTTAGACGAAATTAGGAAAAAACACACCATCTGTTTGTCTGTTGGTGGTATGATACAAATTAAAAGGAATCTTCTGCTGTCAGCTTGTGGTTTTGTTTTCACATACGGATTGTTAATTTATAACATTAATTAAAATTTTACATATAGAGCAAAGCAAGCGTATCAAATTCCTGCTTCATACTCTATACATCTATGCAAGCAATATCCTGACCTAGCCAGAGGCCATGAAGCCGCTGATGACCTAACCCCACCTAGCACGAAGGAGAAAACGACATTTGATGACAATCGACACTTGCAAACAACAAAGAACCCTCGAGAGAAAACTCATATTGGTACAGAAAAAAAAAAGAATAGAAAAACATTACATATTAAATTGTGAAACATTTAAATTATATAAAATACATTTAATGTACATTAAAATTTTACATTAGGAGAGTACTAAAGTCAAGAGCTTTGATAAAATATCCCTAATAGAAGATTTAATGACTGGAATATTTTTATGAGTTCTCCGACTTCAAGAGATATCCGATTTCTTGGCCATCAGCTTCTTTTTTTTTTCATCATAGATCACGTGATTTATAGATCCTTCTTCGATGCCACACTGACAAGTCGAGTTTTTGCCAAATAAACGTCTTTGATGTACAGAAAATACACCATGTCCAGTGTACACTTGATTAAGATAAAAATCATCCTCATTTCGGCTAACCGAAACGTTTTCAAAATGCTAATAGATTGTTCTCCCCTTGATGGAATTATTCCATTTCTCCTGCCAATCATTAATTATTAGCTTTATAGTCTCATTTCTATGTTGGATTTTCGACTCATTGAAAAATATTTCTTGGGTTTCTAATTTTAAAGCTGCCTTGGTTAGTGTATCTGCTTTTTCATTTCAAATATATCTCTGATAATCTCTGATCCAGATCATTTCAGTCCCAAGTTCAACAGTTTTTTCTTTTATATCCATTAATAATTTTTTTTTGTTTCACCAACGGAATGAAGGACCATTAAAGCCGATATGGAGTCGGAAATTATCTTTGCCCTTTTTATAATGCATTGAGCAACAAATTCTAGAGCATTTCTAATTGCCAACAATTCTGCCATAAAGATAGTTGCATTGTTATTCAATCGAAATTTTCTAATTTCTTTTTCTTGTTCATTTTCGTACCATAAAAAGGTACAACCCACTTTCTCAATTTCAAGGTTCACATCATATTTAGAGAGCTTTTTCGTGAGACCACTCAGATTTTCTATGTTCCCAATGTAAGAAAGAAATCGTGTTTACATTTATGAAATTTATATATCTCGTCGATTATACCACATCATGCAATTGAAATGAAAATAAATCGGAATGAAAGGGTGTTCTAGGCAATAAGAAATTCTTTAACCCTTTCTAGGGCCGTGGGAAGTATGCTTAACCCACCAAATTTATCAACCTTTGTATGAAATTATGTAGGTTGTCATAAGTTCTGACACATTTTTTTAGTAATTCAGAAAATTATATGCTTCATTTCTTTATTTCAGACAAAATATTGTGTCTTGATTTCTTACTTAATTATTAATTAACCAAAATAATTAATTAATCAAATTTTTGTTGTTCATAATGGCACTTGCCATGGACAAGCTCACTGACGAAGTCAGTGATTTTAAGCCAAGGGAGCGTCTCTTGTTTTAGTAGCGCCAACTAGGCCCAAGAGTACGTCTTAGCTACTCACGCATCACATTCGCTTGCACAACCCCTTTTTACAGGGGGACACATTCACACATCTCACAGATAGAACAGGAAGAACAACCATGCCCGAACCGGGACTCGAACAACCCAGGACGCCCAGGTCACGGGGAAAACGCACTACCCCTATTCCAGGACGCCGGTATTAATTAAATTAAATTTATCTAATAAGCTAAATGAATCCCTTTTCTTATTCTAATTTCAAGCCTAAAAATATTTTAACATAATATGACTAGAAAAAAAAATGTCCCTTTAAAGGGTTAAGTAAACATGATGACCTTTATGGAAATTAATGAAAATAAATTTCATATTCCGAATGAATCTGAAAGACAATTAGAGAAACCTTTGATAATTATAAAAGGGGATGCATATCTATTTGCGAGTTTATATGTTAGCGTTGTACAGGCCAGAATATCTGACTAAGAACTCTCACATTTGGAGCATACATATTTTATAAAAGGAGAAGAAATATGCAGCTTGGCCTGGTTGGATGTACAGCTAAAATTTTAATGAATTAAGCATTAATCCAGACCTAGATTTCTTCACGTGACAGCTTCCAAAAAGTAATATTACACAAAAATGACTTTTACATTATTTTCAGATTCAAAAGATTTTTTTTTTTGCACTAATATATCTGTTTCTGAAATTTTTTTTCCGATATTTGACAATTTTAGTAAATGCCTTTTTTGTATAATGTTTTTGCATTGAATTTCAAAGTCTCCATTGCTACTTAATTATTTAACCACGTGATTTATTTCCATTGTTGAAAAATGAATGTTCAATACTTTGTAACTAAAAAGAGCAATTAGAAAATGCAGTTACAATTGAACGAAAAATAGCCCTACTAAGTTAGAAAATGGATAAATCAGACAGCTAACTTTTAAATATTGCTGAAATGTAAGCAGATACCAGAAATTTCAATTAAGGTTCAAAGAAATGAAATTATTTCGTGAGAATTTAAAAATAATTACGGTGAACTGAATAAAAATCAAATTTGTTTCGGATTAACAAGGCTAAAATAAGGAAAGGAATTCTGTTTAGCAGCAAGAAATCGTTTGGTGCGATTAAAAATTTGAATAACATAGATTATAACAACCAACAAAGTAAAAATCTTTGGGATTATTTAAAACTGAAATTCATTTTGAAAATTTGATTAGAGTGGATACTTGTAATTCGAATAATATAAAACATATAATTTTCCCTCTGCTTGCTAAAACCAGGTAATTTCAGATTTTACTATCATTTTCATGTTTTGTTATGGTATGACTCAGAAAAATTGCCTTTTTATATCTGAGAAATTTTATAGAGAGAAGTATCACAAGAAACAGAATGTTTTCTTGGGTGTACCTCCTCACCATGTCGTTTCGATAAGTCTTTATTTTAAATTCCAGATTTGGCATAAAATGTCCCCGAATTTTAAATTTATTTTAGATGTTGGTAAATTGGATCATAATATTAAAATTAATGATATTTCAATAGAAAATAAAACAATTGAATTTCCAAACAGTATAAAAGATCCTGAATTCGATGTGTATACTGACGGCTCTGAAATTGATGGTAAGTTTAGGGCTGCGGTGTGCATTTTTAAAAATAATAAACTAATTGGAGACCAGTGTTTGAAATTAGCCCGCTGTAGACTTTCTTAATGCACTGTTCTCTTCTTCCAAAAATTTGACCGTGCAGCTGGCATGGCGATTAAAAATTTATAAGGTTAGTTATTCCGATTCAAATGCAAAAGAAGTCCATGCTTGAAAGTCTCATAATATTTATAGCTATAGGTTTAATATAAACCAGCCCATTCATTAAAAAAAAACTCGAAAAATGATGGGAAAGAGAATCAAATGCAAAAGAAGTCCATGCTTGAAAATATCATACTATTTATAGCTATAGGTTTAATATAAACCTACACATTCATTAAAAAAAAACTCGAAAAATGATGGGAAAGAGAATCAAATGCAAAAGAAGTCCATGCTTGAAAATATCATACTATTTGTAGCTATAGGTTTAATATAAACCTACACATTCATTAAAAAACTCGAAAAATGATGGGAAAGAGAATCAAATGCAAAAGAAGTCCATGCTTGAAAATATCATACTATTTATAGCTATAGGTTTAATATAAACCTACACATTCATTAAAAAAAAAAAAAAAAAACTCGAAAAATGAGGGGAAAGAGAATTAAATGCAAAAGAAGTCCATGCTTGAAAAATCATTTTATATATAGCTATAGGTTTAATATAAACCTACACATTAATTAAAAAAAAACTCGAAAAATGATGGGAAAGAGAATTAGCGCAAATAGTGAAAATCTGAATCCTTTATTTTCGCTATAATAATAAGATGTATAATTATACGAAATGAATCTAAGGATTCATTTTAATAGTAAGATTTAAAATGTTTAAATGGTTAATTTGTTTAAATGCCAAAAATTCAATCTTACATTTTATACGATATAATAATCGTTGCCTACTATATGTGAAAACAATGTATCACCCGAAATGAGAAGTCGAACTGAACATACGAACCAAAAGGGTTAAATATTATGTATGAGTGTTTCTTTCAGGGACTCTAAAACATAATAGTCCACAAGTAAAAAAGTAATCAAAGAATAAAATGAAAAGTTTGTGTTCGAATCCCGATCTTGCTGGAACATGCTAACAAGAATTTGTTTGATATGGTAAAGATAGTGTCCCAGCAACATAGAAGTTGATGAACGAATATAATGAAAATATCTGGGTTAAATTCCGAGTTATCTTTCTTGAATTATATAATTCCTTTTATAATTTTCACACGTTGGAGAATTGTTGGTCGCAACAGACTCTATTAAGGTGTATGTACACACTTGAAACTTCGAAAATCGTTCAAAATATCGAATATTTTTTTATTGCTTAATAATGTTCTCTTATCCTTTAGCTTTCAAACGATGCCAAGACGTTGTCAATATTCGAAATATTTCTCGAGTTATAATTATTTTTCTTGAGGTGCTTTCATTAAAAACTCTAGTTATGGTTTTTTTAAAACTCATTTTATGAAAAACGATATTTTTCCACTATGTTGCTTCATTCAAACAATCATAACTCAACAAAAAATGGACCAAATACAGTTATTTATATATCAAAATAATCTGTATGATATAGTGGATGTTTTGTGCCTCAATCAAAGTTATATGTTTAGAAATAAATTTTTAATAGCTGTTTAAAAGTTAAAATGACAGAAAAAATCTCGCTTTTTCTATTCATCGTTAATGAAAAAATTGTTTAAAAAAAACTATAAATTTTTATAACTTGTTTGAGGCAGAAAACATGAAGACTAATATTAGGCATCATTTCCAACTAGAATTGTGTGTCTGTACAAATTAGAATTTAAGATATCATGTTTCAAAAAATAGGCTAATTAGCTCATTAGATATTATTTAATTAATTAATAATTGGTGTAATATGGTTTTTTCTCACTGAAATGAGTTTAAACATATATTAATAACCTACTGTGAAAAAAACTGGATTTTTTAAAGTTAAAATTAAAAAAAAAAGTCTTCAAGTGTGTACGTACACCTTAAGGTCAAGGTATTAAAACATTTGTATTGTTCGTAGCAGTAGCCAAAGGCTACCATTTTTCGACGATTCTACCTCGCAAATGTGTGAGACGCGGGAAGATGAGCAGATTTCCGGAATAATTCGTCATTCTTAACATTTCCTCCCCATTCGATACTTTTTCGTTCAGTTTTTTCTCATGTATGTGACTGCTATGTCGTTTATGACCATATTATTTTATATTAACTCAAAACAGCTAATTGATTCCTCATTGGTGAGTTCAAGTGGTAAAACTGCTAATTGATTCCTGATTGTTGAGTTCAAGTGGTAAAACTGCTTATTGATTCCTCATTGGTGAGTTCAAGTGGTAAAACTGCTAATTGATTCCTCATTGGTGAGTTCAAGTGGTAAAACTGCTTACAGATGTGGCTTGAAGAACAATTCCTGCATAATATTATTAAATGTGATAAAGATTATCTATCTTTTGTTAATAAGATATTATAATAAAAAATCCATTAACAAGTAAAAAAAAAATATATTTTAACACAAAAAATTATCATTATTTTGTAAAAACACGAATTCCCAAATTTCAGAACAAAAAAAAAAAAAGAGGGAAATTTTCCATTTATTTATCATAATTTAATGTTTAGGTGCATTGCAGTACAGAAAAATTGCTCTAAAATATTTAATGAGAATACTTTTTCGGTAATATTGCGAGTAATCCTCAGTTTTTAAGCCTCCTAAGTCCATGAATAATCCGATTTCCCCTTATTGTTAAATGTAAACATTTCCTTCTGCCATCTTTCCACTCACCCCTATTTTGACTAAATAAATGCATCTTGACACATGCGCAAAAGCGCGGAGGGTTTTGGTCCGAGAATGAACAATAATTGATACAATTTTTTCAAAACATTCAATATTTTTTAAAATATATTTTATCGATTTGATAGCCAAAAAATTATTTTGACTATTACGCGACCTTTTTTTTTCCGGAATGCAGTGGTCAAGAGAAAATGTTGGCTTCGGTGTCGGAAATTCCAGTCCATTTCCAATGAAGATTCGGACCTCATTGGATGATGTGTATGCGTGTCTGGTTCATGTTAAATCTGACATCGTAGTCCATCCTCCTTCCCTTGATATGGTGCGGAAATGGAGATGCTAGTTCAAGTTACGTCATCATCATTAGAGCAGCGTTCAAAATTATGAGATCTGTTCGAAAATAACGTTGCTTCCAAACCAAACATAAATATAACCGGACCAAACTTCATTATCAGGTTATGTTTGCGACTAAATAATCTAGCCCTGTGTTTATATACAACAACGTCTGAGCTGGTACCTACCTCTCCAAACTTCCACACCACACCGGGGGGAAGGACGCTTGGCCCTGACGGATTTAACATTCACCAAACCCACTTACATAACGGTTTTTTGATGGAATCGGGTCTTGAACCTGAAACCTTTCAGTTTGGATGTCCAGACCTTACCGCCAGGCTCCTGGTGAATGCGACGGATATCAGATTGTTTACTTTTTAGTTTCACATTAAAAAAAATGGAACTCTAGATTTTGACGAAATTCTACGTTTCACACCTCCCTGAGTTCGGAAAACTCAACTCTGGAAAATATCTGTCTGTTTGTGACAGAGTTAACTCAAACGATTTGAGTAATATTTGGGGTTGAAATTTGGTGTATGGTTTGTACACCAAATTTGCAGATTTCTATCAAATTTTGAGTAAAATGCGTTCAGGGGATGTCTGACTGTCCGGCTGCCTGACTATAAGTTAATACGATAGCTATAAAATGAAAAGAGCTATATGGACAAAATTCAGTGCACAGATTTAAGATCTATAGTGTAGACACTTATCGAATTGTGAGTCAAATCCTATAAGAGACTGACCGTCTCTACCGTCTAAATTTTTTTTCATTATGAAGGGACTCCTCAAATCTTCGAGAATCGATCACCAGTTATTCACCAGTAACCGTTGTCATTAAGTGTCGAAGTCAGGTGGACTTGAGTCGATATTAGCGATGAATTGATTACAATTAATTTGTGTTCAGGAAGAGTCAGCTACAAAGATGGATCATTAACAGACATTCCCACGATCGACTGGAGACCAATCAGGAAGCGTTGCTGGGCATCTATTGGGTGATAAAGAACTCACCAATCAGAAAGTCAGAGGCGGAGATCTGACGGAAATAAAATGCGGGGGTTTTGTTTGGAAAAAGGTAAGAGAAGAGCAGTGAGAAGCATGGAAGGATAATTTTGGAGAAACGTCAGTGCTCGAAGAATGTGTTCCTGATTTTGTGAGAAGTTCCATGGGATCTCTTCCCTGGAATAGCCGTTTGAGCTAACAGCCTATTAGTGTGTTTTTTTGTGTGTTTATTCTCAAAATTGATCGAATAACTATTTCATGATTAACTTTCACTTGTTTTGTTAATTTTGTAAATATTAACCAAAAGAGAAGAAGTTGTTTTTGTGTGTATATATATATATATAAGTGTATATATATATATATATATATATATATATATATATATATATATATAAAGCTGTAAATAAAAGAACTGTTTGTTACGTTATTCTCTTATTTGATCGGTCAGGATGAAGACATTGGAATATAAAACATATTTTATTAATATTGGTATTAAATCCTTATACAGGCCTTAATTTCTGTGAAAAGCTGCCTGCTTGTCACAGAAGATTAATTCGTGTCTTGTGACAGTGAATTATTATTTTCATTGGTTGTTATATTGCATTTTATGTATTGGTTCATTAGTGCTGCAAGATTTCAACCTCGTCACACCCTTCCATTGTTCTAAAAACCTCTCTATTTTTAATCTTATCCAATAATTTTTCTATTTTGGAAGTTCCATTTGGAAGGTTTTGTGGTTACTTTAGACATTTTTACAATTGAGGTCTCAGGCCATCTGCAGCTCTCAAACACCAGCAAGAATGGTCTGTCCTAAAAGTTTTCGTGCATAAATACTGCATTTGTGCATCATTAAGCGCATGTCACTGACCTGGGTTACCTAATTTCAATAGTTTTGAGAGCCCTTTTAAGCGTGCAGTCTTTGGTGAGTTTTTTGTGATTACTCGTTGTGATACAGTTAATACACAATAATCAAATGTGTATTTTGGATGACTTTTTCCGACAACCGGGGAAACAAAATTGGATACAGAAGTAGAGCTATAGTTCATAAAACTGGTACCAAAATTCATATGTCCACCTTTTTGCATTATAGCGTTTACATGTTGTCAAATTGAAGACTTGACGGATGATTTGGCTCTAAATTTGACAGATACCTACACTTTGGCTGGAAAACCTATGTACCAAATTTTATCCATCTAGATCTCTTCGTTTTGTAGTTAATGTATTCTTATTTGCGGATAGCCAAACAGAAAGACTTCCTCTGAATTTATTTCACTGAAACTGATAGAAATCTACTAATAATAAAAGTCCATATACCAAATTTCATTCTACTAGCTCAGACAGATAATTTCAAAAATGAGTTTTCCCGACTAATCGATATTTGAAGCAGGAAGTTTCGTAAAAGTTTCGGTTTCGAATTCTTTTGATATTGCAATATTTTCTTAGGCATACGAGAAAGTATCAAGATCTGCCTTGTTTTCTTAATCTTTTTCTTACAATTTATCTTCTCGGTTGCTATTTACGATTTGTTTTTTGCCTTTATTATTTTCTAACAAAATCAGAAATCAAATAGTTAATATGCTTTTAATGAATGTGGAACTCATATGTATAAAATAAACCGATATAATTAATATTTTTTAAAGTAATATTTCTGTTAAATATAATTTTAAAAGTAACTTATGATAGAAAATTTCAAAATATACAGTGTGGTTAATTTTTATTAAATGAGGGTTTTCAATAATTTTTGACTAAATAAATTGGGTAGAGACGTATTACTGTTGAGCCCTTTAAATTCAAATGGGCATCTCGAATTACCAAGGGAAAGTAACATGTAACTATAGTAAGGCGACTACCCTAAATTTATAGAGATAGGTTAGAACTCCCCTTTCGGAAAAATAAGGAATTTGAGATCATAACAGAAAAAAATGAGATCTTCCCAAAATTTCAATCAGAAAAATTCTCTATACTATAATACAAACGTAGAAATAAGACCCATCTAGTTATATGTAGAATTGGCAAATATGTTGGCGATTAAAATTATGAACTCTCCGTGACTCCAAAATAGTTCGCTTTAAAATTGAAAATGTATATATATTTGTAATGTACTGAAAAATGTAGTCTTGAGAATTTTCTTGGCTCTGAAAAACTGTATAACTCTGGAGAGTACATTTTTCAGTTTTAGTACGGATCCTTTTTTGTTATGAAAAGTTTATAGTTTTAAGCTCAAATACCCCTGGAAATGTTACGGATAACTCCATAAAACTTTTCCCCTGTTATTTTATTATTATAATACAGCACACATTTTTCTGATTGGACTTTTTAACCAATCTCCCTTATTTTTTCTAAGCGATCCTTTCGTAATAAAGGACCGTAGAATAATTCCAATATCTAACAACCTGTATATTTTCTTTAACATTTTTTTTATAAATTTTAAATACCAGTTGGGTATTTCAATATAGATTCATTAAATATTTGAAATTTTATTGTAAATCAACGATTTTTGTTACGCTTTGGAATGGGATCTGCATCAAAAACTCATCAGAAGTAAATTTCGTTTTTGTACGAATCGTGTTTTACAATGCTTTCAAGGTAAAACAATTTAACTTCATTTAAAACCTTGTAGTATTTATTCGTCATAAATGATTATCAAATTAAAAGCAATAAAAAGATTAAAAGAGTTTGCATTCAAATTGAAAGCTTCGTCCGGTGATTGATATTCATTAATCGGTAATTAGCTGAAAGAAAAATTTTAAACATT
Source organism: Argiope bruennichi (assembly GCF_947563725.1). Lineage (NCBI taxonomy): Eukaryota > Metazoa > Arthropoda > Arachnida > Araneae > Araneidae > Argiope > Argiope bruennichi. The sequence goes on along the minus strand of NC_079157.1, from coordinate 21,385,897 downwards.
CATCGATGTCTCAGCGACCGGATGCTCCAGAGCGGGAGATTCCTGGTCCGGTTGCTCCAGAGCGGGAGATTCCTGGTCCGGTTGCTCCAGAGCGGGAGATTCCTGGTCCGGTTGCTCCAGAGCGGGAGATTCCTGGTCCGGTTGCTCCAGAGCGGGAGATTCCTGGTCCGGTTGCTCCAGAGCGGGAGATTCCTGGTCCGGTTGCTCCAGAGCGGGAGATTCCTGGTCCGGTTGCTCCAGAGCGGGAGATTCCTGGTCCGGTTGCTCCAGAGCGGGGGATTCCTGGTCCGGTTGCTCCAGAGCGGGGGATTCCTGGTCCGGTTGCTCCAGAGCGGGGGATTCCTGGTCCGGTTGCTCCAGAGCGGGGGATTCCTGGTCCGGTTGCTCCAGAGCGGGGGATTCCTGGTCCGGATGCTCCAGAGCGGGGGATTTCTGGTCCGGATGCTCCAGAGCGGGGGATTTCTGGTCCGGATGCTCCAGAGCGGGGGATTTCTGGTCCGGATGCTCCAGAGCGGGGGATTTCTGGTCCGGATGCTCCAGAGCGGGGGATTTCTGGTCCGGATGCTCCAGAGCGGGGGATTTCTGGTCCGGATGCTGCAGAGCGGGGGATTTCTGGTCCGGATGCTGCAGAGCGGGGGATTTCTGGTCCGGATGCTGCAGAGCGGGGGATTTCTGGTCCGGATGCTGCAGAGCGGGGGATTTCTGGTCCGGATGCTGCAGAGCGGGGGATTTCTGGTCCGGATGCTGCAGAGCGGGGGATTTCTGGTCCGGATGCTGCAGAGCGGGGGATTTCTGGTCCGGATGCTGCATAGTGGGGGATTCAGGTTCCAGATTTTGTAAAGTCTGCGACTCTAGAGCAAGATGTTGCATAGTCGGTGTATGAGGAGGCGATTGAAGTACATTTGTATGTTCTGTAGGAGTCAATAATGGAGTAGTTTCTGAAGGCTCCGGTTCCGAAGGTTTAATGCAGCACCAGCAGCAGCAGTAGTAGACACTTCTACAGCAACCAAGATATGCGCACCAGACAATAAGTGCTATCAGCAAAAGTAAAACACAAAACCCAACCACCTATAAAATAGAGAGTTTAACACGTTGAAAATAATTCTGGGTGTCATTTAAATAAAACATAACACGTTTTGATCTAACAAGTATTAATTTAATGATTTTGCGAGTATTCAAATATTTTTTTGCCAAGAAAACATTCAATTTTATGTTTTATTATATAAATACCATTTGAACAGTCAAGATTTGTTCATATATTTTCCTCAGTTTACTTAAATGTTAAGTTGTGCATTGTAATGTAATTTTCTTCGGCGCTGAGGCATACGAAAGAGTTCACTTAATCTTATTCAGCAAGAATTTATTAATTACTTGCGATGGTAAGAAATTCACAGGCGAACAGTTCCCTGTACCTCATAACGAAATCGCAAGAGATATCCGACACTTTACTGAAATCGGAAAAAGATCATGTATTATAGACGAATTAATATTCGACGCAAGATTGTGCTCCTGTATACTGTGTTTCGGCAAACTCAGTCGGCAGATGGCGAAAATCATTTACTTTCGCATTTCAGTTTCCAAACATCAGCACTTTTAAAGTACATATCGAGAATAGAGCAAGTATCATGGTAGCCTCTAATTTCAGCGAGTACAAACAAAATAACATCATTTCGCATCCAACAGTAAAAGTCTCTGGGTAAAAGCGCATATGCATTCAACATAGACAATGAAAAAGCAGACAAACTGGCGAAAAACGCAATGCGAAATGGGCAATTTTATATGCAATCAAATCTTCCTTAACTACATATGAAAGACCACCTCCGGAAAAGCATGCTAGAGGAATGGCAAATATAGTGGAGCACAGGTAGAAAATTTAATATCCTGCCTCAATTAGCCTTCATACCACTAACTGGTTCAAAGAGAATACTATTTTCCTTTTCTGAACACTTGTACTGTACAGTTGAAGTGCTCTGCCAATACACTACATTATGCTACGGAATGCATCTTTACAGCCTCTTAACATATGACAAATTTATCATCACTCATAAGAATGGTTGATAAGAGTCACCAATAACTTCTCCAGACAGAAAATCCATACGATAATTAAATTTATCAGTGAAAATAAAAGATATTTGTCATAAACATAAGGACCAAGGGGGAAAAAAGCATCTTTACATTTATATGCATTCACAAATAATTTTCAAATAGAGATTTTCTTTGTTATTATCCATATTACAAGGGATGTTCAAATGAAAAATGTACGAAACGACACTGTGGGTACAAATGACGACTTTATTCAAAGTATACATCATAAGTCTGAGCACAACGATCCCATTGATTAATGAGCCGAAAGATTCTTTATTACCAGAATTCCTGTGGCGGTGACGAGACCCAGTCCTTCACAGTATCCTCGAATTCACCGTCCAAGGTCCACTACTTGAATTCTTCGAGCACAGAAGAACCATTAACTGCGATGTGTACTGCGAGACTGAAAACTAAGCAGGTCCATCAAGAACAAAAGACCCGGCTACTCATGGAGGATATGGTTCTGCTCGATCATAATGCGCGTCCACATGTCTCCAGGGTCACACGCGGAACTGGCCAAGTTCAAGAGGGAGTAGCTCGATCATCCTCCCTACAGCCCGGACATGTCTTCCAGCGATTTTCATGCGTTTAGTTCCCTGAAAAAACCTTCGAAAGGGAATATCTGAAACTCGGACGGCGAACTAAAGGCGTCGCGACCACAGGAATTCTGGGAACAAAGAATCCATCGGCTCGTTAATCCATGGGATCGTTGTGCTCAGACCTATGGTGTATACTTTATTCAAAGTCTTCATTTATACTCATAGTGTCGTTTCGTACCTTTTCATTTGAACGTTCTTTGTACATTAAATTTATTTTAACCGAATCCTCATCTGCTATGTTATGATAACGAGTACAATAATTACAGAACTCGTGCTTTCTTTTATCCATTATATCTTCCTTCATATTATTGGAACTTTTTTTAAATCTAATTTCAAAGCAGAAAACAGCAGCAAGATATTTCATATATATTTTTTTTATACGTTTGTAAATTCTGTGCATACTTATTTCTGTTTTATCTTCTGTAAATATCCTGGTGTTTAATAAAATTCTCACAACATTCCCAATAAACATTTCAGTGACCAGAATGGTTACGGACACGGTTGTCGTTCAGTTCCTTTCTGTGCCTGATAACGTATGCAGTATGATTGGCGATTCTGTGACAAATTCACTTCGACGTACTTGGCATATCTTATTACCCACTTGCGGTTGAAAGAATTAAAATTCCTATTTCTACAGATGTTTATTAGATTTTTTATGCCATTTTGACATGGTTCTAGGATTCAAGTTGCGGCCTAACCCTTAAATGCATGAAATTTGAAATAAAATGTTTTAATCAGTTGGGAAATTAATGTATGCAATGAAAAAAATGCCACATTTTTTTAATTTTTGAAAATTTATATTGATGAATCTACACATCACTCCTTGAGTTCTACAGATCTACTCCGTATAATATACTTCAAACATAAATAATACTTCTAATTACATTATAAAACATGAAAATTGTTAAGCAACAATTTCTAGCATTTAAATATAAAGGAAAATTGCAATTGCTACACGACCACTGTACAGTAACAACGCCATCTTTTCGTGCATCCATAGACGACAAAGAATGAAATGACCCTCTAGTTTTAAGCGAGTTTATGTAGAACTGATTTATGAAATTATGTAGAACTGATTATGTAGAACACACACCGAAATGAAATTCTCAGATTGTGAGCATAAAACGATAGAATAGTTTTCTAGAATTAAAATAAAAAACCATTATGCGAAGGTTGCTTTTTACAGAAGGTTTTAAACTTGATACAGATCTTCATTACAATGCATTTAAGGGCTAAGGTATGATATCAGTCGATCTGGATCTGATTCAATCCTGATGCATGTATGCAACAGGATCGAATCAGATCTGCGAAACTAAGGTTAAGTTTTGTTTAGCATATTAACGTCCCATTTTAAAGCCACACTGGAATTATTTTGGGGCAGACCTTGTAATTTTGAATCACGGTCAGATGAAAAAGACGGCACCCGAGCTGGCATCCACCCTCCAAACATCCACACCACATCGGCGTTAGGACATTTGACTCCGACGCGAACCAGATCCGCTTCCGATTCTTCTGTGGAATCGGGTCTCGAGCATGAAACCTTCCCGTTTCGAAGCCGAGACCTTACCACCAGTACACCACGATTCCTGCTGAAATAAGCAACCCTACGTACCACCCTTTGAATTTGACAGAATTCAACATCGAACATATTCTGAAATTTTCTTTGGATTGTTCAGCACACGACTAAAAAAAATGCATCACTTCTCGCATTTCTTGATAATTTTTTTTTCTCTTTGAACAAGTCCACTTGTGTTTTGAACACAAAATAAAACAAGTAGTATTTTAGTTCTGCTATTACTTTACCAAATTTAATTTTATATAGCACATACAGCACGTTTTACTATAACATACAGATTCATAAATAACCAAGAGACAGGATTTTTAACTTTTATGTCATTCCCTATATTGAATTTCTCATATTGTGCAACACAGCGCCAGTAACTGATATTTTTGAAGAATTTTTTGAAAATTTCGTTAGCATATCTCGTGTTGTTGATACACAACGACTGAAAATAACCAGGGGTTGTGGTCTCCACACCTTCTCGCATCTTTATCACAGACTTGTACAGACGGACATTTTCCAAAATTGTGTCTTTCGATCTCGGGCAGGTTTGAAGCATGAAGATTCAACAAAATCTCCAGTTCGAGGGTTTTGGCAATTATACTTTGTCTATACTATATATCCCAGAAAGTAAAAATAATCCAATTAAGCAATCACATTTCAAAAAAAAAATCATGTATTAAAATTAATGTGTAATAGATTTCATTTAAAACATTTTGGATTATAAATTATCATATATGCATTTTATTTTAGGATTACCACAAATAAAAAAAAGAATAAGACCTGCAGCCGAAATAAAATTTATCCACCAAATGTTTTCTTTTAGTTTTCATTTTCTCGCATATAACGATTTATTTCAATCATAATCGAGTTAAGAAATTTATTTCGCGTTTCCACATTTCCCGACATATTTAGTAGAATGAACTCGATGGAGCGTCACATCAGTTATCAAGAAAGTGAACTTGCCAAAAAGTAATTGCAAAATTAATAAATAAAATGAGCAGTTAAAGAATGTCATTAAAGAATGGTCCAAAATATCGTCAGAATACACTAAAAAAATTGGTTTATTCTATGCTAAATAGGTTTACAGCAGCAAGACTTGCACAAGAACAGTCCACAAAATATTAATTTTTTTATTGGTTGTTACTTATGGCACTTGCCATATGCAAGCCCACAGAGGAAGTCAGCTGTGCAGTGCTTTTGAGGGCAAGGACTCCCAAGCACCCGAGAACAAAAGTCCGACTTCTAGCTTATATGAAGATGGCATTCACACATTCGCTTGCGCAACCCCTTTTTTACAGGGGGACTCATTCACACACCTCACCGATAGAACGTAGGGTAAAGAACAACCATGCCTGAACCAGGACTCGAACCCAGAACTTCACGGGGAAGACGCGCTACCCTTAGGCCAGGACGCCTGTTTTTTTATTGGTTATTTTTTTTATTCAATTTAGGCGGATTTTTATTTTGACTGTAAAATTTTACTTTATTTTATTATGAATTTACCAAAAAGGATTTTGTTTTAGTTTAAATGCATTTATTTTGGGTAAAAAGAATTTGCGTATAATTTCTGAATCATTAAATCAATTTGTAATCTTGAAATGCATGCGGATCATTTTAACTTTGAGTAAATTGTGATCGGTTTCCTGCTAAGCATTACAAAGTTTGATTTGTAAGAAACATGTATATATGTATAGAATAAAAAAATATACATACCAAAGTTATGACAGCAGATACCAAGTCTTTGTAATGTAAAATTAAATATACGCCTGTTAATAAAATAACACCCCCGCATGCAAATACCAATACAAGGCATACTGTTACGAAGTTACTTCCCTGGAAAAGAAATCATAGATCATTATTTTCATATTTTGGAAAAAAAAAACTCAAATCAAATAAAAGCATCACAGCTATTTTTAGAAACTTTTGTTTAAAAATTTCCCTATTTAGAAATTGAATTTGTAGTCGGATTTCATTAACTTCCTAATGTTAGGAAAACTCAGTTATGTTTTTAATGAATAGATTTTATCATTTTTAGAAATCGATTGCTAGCTGCTCATTTAAATTCAATTAAATGAAAGCACCATCTTTTGGAGGATTTGTGAAACTTTTGGTTATGCCACTCCATAATATTTATAATGAGTTATGAAATGAACTAAAGACTTAACATTTCAATAATGTTTCTATTAAAAAATAGGGAATTTGAAGTTTTTAAAATAAAATGGAATTTTAAGTAGCAGTAGTTCTAGGAGATGAATTTTTACTAAGAAATTAGAAAACTGTTAACAAGTAAATTTATTTTACTTGTTAACAGTGTTTACACAATTTATATAAAAATATTTGTCTTTAAAATTTACAGCTATACTATTAAAATTCCAATCGACTCTTGTGTGATCGCTTTACGATTTTATTTTAACCTCCATATTTGATAAACTTATTTCAGTTTTTTTTAAATGATTTAAAAAAATCGATTGATGAATTTAATAATGAAAAGCACAAACTGTTAATATTATATTCAACTATTCCTATTAGTTCGTAAATGAACTCTGATAGATTGCCATGAATAATGTGCGACATTTCTATTCCTGTCAGAATATAATGAAATTTTCAACAAAATTAAAATCAACAATAGGAAATATACGATTTATTTGACTATTCCCAAAACTTTATTTATATCCTGAGTAAAATGTTAGTATATATTATTAAGTAAATATACGCAAGTAATATATTAGTAAGTAGTTAGTAAAATGTTAGTACTCAATATTTATAAGCAAAGGTTTAATTATGTGTATGCGAAACCATTATGACACTTTCTAGCATTACCTTTAATAAATCTACTTCCGTATTTTCAACCGTGTGTCATTGAAGAAAGATAGTTACGAAGGAACCCACTAAGATGTGATCTTTGATAATTACGCTTACGATTAATCGCCAATGTACCAGTTTAGTTATATTGACGCCCCGTTCTAAAGCAACACTAGGGCTATCTTGAGACGGACTTCATAATTTTGAACAGCTTTCAGATGACGAGGACGACACCCAAGCTGTTACCCCTTCTCCAAACTTCGACACCACACCAGTGGGTGGATGTTTGAACCCGACAGATTTAACGTGCACGATACCCGCTTACACGACAGTTCTTCGGTGGAATCGGGTCACGAACCTGAAACCCTACTGTTCTGGAGTCGAGATTTTACCACTAGGCCACCGCGGCCCTTACAAATGTACCAGAAAAACGAATGTATTTTGGACTTTTGTTTACCAACCGATTAAAAGCAAAATTTGATACAAAATTATAATTTTAGCCACTAAATCATATTCCAAATTTCATGTAATTTCATCTAGCTCACTTAGTTTTATAGTTATCTAGTTGACTGTTATTCGTACAAATGGACATACTCCCATTAAATGGATTTCGTTCAAAATCCGATAGAAAAGTATAAATTTGGAATAAAAACTATAAAATTTCCTTGATATTGATCAAAGTGTTAATTATTGAATTCACAGACACAATTATAACCCTAAATTGTGATTTCTTGTCTGAGGATGTTTGAAATCTAAAGTTACTCCAAAATCGAGGGGTCAAATATTTTAATGAGTACAAAAATTTTGCTTTGTATACTTCGTACGAGAGAAAAAAAAGTAAGAATTTACTTCACATTACCATCCTGGGAAATCCTATCCGATTTGTGAACAAACGGTCTCTAAATATTTTTTATATTAATGTTATTTAAAATATAGTACACAAAATATTTATAAATTGCAAACTTTATTTACATTAAATACATTTTAGAATTTTTAATCAAATTAAAACCGCAAAATATTTTAAAAATACACACATAAAAAAAAATTGTTAAATACTTAGAAATCTCACCGTTGCATATAGCAACATAGTATTATAAGCTTTAAAATCATCTGCATCCAAATAGAATCTAATTTGCTGAATATTTAACAACTTTTGTACCTTGAAACATTAACAGTATTTGATAGAGAAAGAATACGAAATCAAAGAAGTTTTACTAAATAACGCACAGTTGCTTAAGTGAAGTTGAATTTGAAATACCTCAAATGGAAGTATAGGAAGTTTCTGGCATAGTGGTTGGTTCTCGTCACCCTGATGGGAATAGAAATGTGGGGATCAGCTACTCCCTACCGATGACGGAACGTGCTTACTACGACAGATTGAACCATGGTCGGTGATGGCCCTTAGGTCTCAACCTTAGTTCTCGAAAAAGATGATATGGCGGTCCAGTCAGATTTTTCCACGTGCCTTTTGGTGGGTCGAAGTAGCGGTCTATGGCTAACCCATCATTTAACCATGGTGTTCGTCAAGCTCCGATGGATCATAAAGAAAAGCGGAGGACAAAATGAAATTGTCCAAAATTCATTATGTTAAATTTTAACATAATGAACTATGAAGATTCAGGTATTTGTCCTATTGGTGAATGACATTTCGATGTCCTCTTCAAACGTAATCTCCAAATATAGATTCTTGAAGCTCATTTCGAGTTTCTCCTTCATCTAGAAGTTCTCCGAGTTTTCTTTTAACCCTTTCAACTACTGGACCGGCCCAAATGACCGTGCAAACCTCGTACCAGAATATCGATTTTTATTTCTGGTTAATGATGAAAAGTGTCATCCTTTGTGATAATTCATTTTACGTCCTGCACCTCCGATTTGAAACTAGATTACGACTTCAACAGGCCTTCCAGGATAGAATTTGCAAGGCCAGTTGGGCCGATTCAGTAGTGAAAGGGTTCAGGAAAGATTATGGAGAAAGAATGTTTAGACAAACTTATTAGGCAGGTAAACTAGCCCTTTGCCAAGAATTCTAGCACTCATCTTTCGAAGGACTTTGCCAAATCGTTGACCAAAGATGTTCTCTAGGCAGTTTTGCTCTTTGTTCATCCATTCAGAACGCTGCTTAGAGAGTAATTTTTATCTCTTCCTGATTTGAAGAGAGTTTTGGTTAAGATACCGAAATAATTTTCGATTAACATAGAGCCTCAAACAATCGTTAAGGCCCGTATCACATCGGTAATGACAATGCTTTTCGAAGTACAAATCGGAAATCCGATCTATCGAAATGCTCGAATTTTCACATTGAGAATGCTGAATGGAAAACAAGATTGCACAGAACTTTTGGTGATAAATTCATTTTGATCTCCAGTCATGTCTTTCTTTCAAATTCCATTGAAATTGGAATAGAAAAAAAAAAAAAAAAAAAAAAAAAGGTCCCGTGCATTCATAATAACCACACTGACTTATTTTGATTAACTTTTGACTGAACGTAAACGGAAATAAACGCATTTTTATTTTCTCGTACATGGAGTATAAGGAAAATATTATGACCGTCAAAAAATCCGAAATCAAAACTTTTATTAATCAAAATTTTTGGCATTATGTCTTCTAACACGATAATTCACATATGATTTGAGCTAGACAGACGACATCTGGTATATGAAATTGCGGTTAAATTTGTAGACTTCTATCAAATTTTGAACAAAATCCGTACAGAGGAAGTCTGTCTATCTGTATGAATACAAGTGAATTGGATTATTGCAAAACGTATACAGCTAGAGAGAAAATTTCTTTGCAGAGATTAGGCCTTTGAAATATGGATTTTTGTTGAATTTCAAACCAAAATTATCTAAGGAATAACCATCCAGTCTAATTTCACCAACATTAACACTAAAATCAATGAAATTCATCGAGTGATCATACACCTGCAACTATAGTTCAGTGTCGAATTTCGGTTCAAATGGTTGGAAAAAGTTGTCCAAAATACATCTTTGAACAGCAGATTCTGCAAAAATTTTAGATTAACACCAAAGAACTATCGTTCACCATTGTCATACAATGCATTCACGGCTTTATCCAAGGACAGTAGTTTTATACGAGAGGAAGAAAACTTATTAGAGAGTATGGTAGAAAGTTTTGGCGAAATCAGTCCCGCATGTTTATATAAGCATATCCGATGCAAAAATAATTTTATATAAAATATTGTACTTAAAACTATACTCGTTTTTAAACTTATTTTTATTAAAAAAAGTGACTTGAACCTACCAATTTTTATACGATATTCAATAAGAAAAAAAAAAAATGTAAGAAACAATTTTAAGCACAATTGAAAGCCAATTTCTATTATTTTAAATATTATTAATAAGACAATTTTATTTGAACTTTCGAATGATATTTCAAAGATCAAAAAATATTCTTAATATATTTTAAAATTATTAATTAAATATTATTTAAATATAATATAATTAATTATTTAAATACTTAAATATTATTTAAAATTTTCATTCAAAAGGAATGACAAAATTAAAGTTATAAAAATTGTTTCTATTCATCGGTTAATATATGTATAAAATTGATATTTTTTCCCCTACTGAGCAATTAAACAATTGAAAGATATATGCCAAACATGCAAATCAAAATGTCCTTTATATTTTCAATGCTAGTTATTAACCAATATAGCTAGTTTTAACTCATAAAATGAAGTTAATATTCATGGAAAGTCTATATGCGTTCTTGATATATTCATCTACTCGTGAGGGAAAAAAAATTAATCCTCGCTATATTTATCCACTCGCCAAGGAAAAATTAATCGACATATTTTTATCCACTCGCCAAGGAAAAATTAATCGACATATTTTTATCCACTCGCCAAGGAAAAATTAATCGACATATTTTTATCCACTCGCCAAGGAAAAATTAATCGACATATTTTTATCCACTCGCCAAGGAAAAATTAATCGACATATTTTTATCCACTCGCCAAGGAAAAATTAATCGACATATTTTTATCCACTCGTAAGATAAAAATCCCTTACATTTTTCTTGAAAAAAAAAATAACACATTGAGATACTTTATTCCTTTCTCAAAATAATTATATTATCATCCAATCATGAAAAAGATTGATTATTTATACTTATAATAAAGCTCAATGTGTGTGTGTGTGTGTGTGTGTGTGTGTGTGTGTGTGTGTGTGTGTGTGTGTGTGTGTGTGTGTGTTGGGGCTCTGCACCCAGACCGTTTGACCTACAGCTACTAAATTTGGGGCATGTATACCTTTGACATGCAATAAGTGCACTTCGCAGCGATTTTAAAATTTTTAATTAGAATTTTAATTAAAAAGTGAATTTTTTACGTTTTTTCGTGATAGCTTCCGAAAATATTATTGCAAAAAATTGATTTTTAAGTCAAATTGAAGTTCAAAATATTATCTTTTTAATGATATCAATGTTTTTACCTAATTTTTTTAAATTTTTAATGAATTTTTAAATAAATACTTTAAATATTTTTCAACAATTTTACTTCCAATAAAGTAAAAACAAAATTTAATCTGCACGAGCACGTTTCGTGTGCATTGGAAAAAATAAGCTTTTACCAACGTGCTGCCATCACATTGATGAAATCTCAAATTCAAATAAAAGTCAACTGTTACTGAAAATTAAACCTCAGAAAGAATAATTTTCAACACGTATTTGTATGAAATAAATTTAAATTGTTGTTTTTTGAAAAGTAAATGCAAGAAGACATTTTCCATGATCTTTTCCTATACCAATATTATTGATTCAATGATACAATTTTATTTAAGGCAAATATAGTTTAATATGTACAAAATATCTACTCCAATCTGGCTGATTCGTAAACCTTTAGTAATAGACATATACATCAGCTAACAAATGGTCTAAGTGAAATAAATGTTTTCTACGTAAATTGAGTCAATAAATACCGATGAATGACGAATTTTAAATTTTTGCATTGATCCTCTGCCGGGGGATATTTAACAAAATACTCTTGGGGCACTAATATCTTTAAATAAGTTGCACTTCAATCAACTAAGTCAATCATTAAATCTGACCGACTTATGAAAATTTCAATACCCTTATTCTATAAAAACGGTCGATTTTAGTGCACTTCATGGACAAAGAAGCCAATCATCTCCCAGGGTTTCCACAGAGTGATTGGCGTAGATTATGAAAATGCCAATTTTTCTAATATTGTAATGGTTGAAACTTAATAAATCGATCAGATTTCATCGTAGAAGACAGAAACATTTATTTATTTCTTTATTTAGAAGGTGGCGTGTCAAGAATATTTTGCAGAATACGATTTTTTAGGATCAAAGAACTGTCTACAAATTCATAGTTTCTTAAAAAATTATGAACCTATTTTAAAGTTAATAATTTAAAAGCTCATAATAACTTCATAATTTTTTTGAAGTATATTTATTGACAGAAACAGAATAAAATATTATTGACGTCATTTAAATCCTATTGAAAGCAAAACTAAAGGTTGAAACTGGAAAACTGAACTGAAATTTCATAAAATATAATCTAATTTATCGGAGCATTTATTGGGAATTTTTTATTTTTATATAGATCCTCTGCCCGGGGAATCGTTTAACAAAAGGTTCCTGAGACACTAATATTTTAAATAAAAACAGTCTCACTCCATTCAACTAAATCCATCATTAAAACTCATTATAAAAATTTGAATATCACTTTTTTATAAAATCGGGCTATTTTAGATCATTTCATCGAACGTCTCAAAGAAGATACCCCAGTCATTTCCAATTGTTTCTAAAGAGTAATTCACTTATGGCTATAAAAATTCTTATTGTTCTAAAATTGCAATATGCAGACTTTATAAATCAATCGTATGTTATCAGAAGATAGAAATGTTTATTCATTTATTTAACAAGGGGAGTGTCAAGAATGTTTCGCAGAATGATTATTTAAATCAAAGGACTGTAAAATTTACACATAATTTTTTGTAGTATATTTATAGACCTTAAATATTATGGACAAGCAATTATATTCTTTAAAAACTAAAAACTGAATTTTACGAAGAATCCACGAAAGGTTTATTGAATAATTCTTTAAAATAATAAAAGCATTCTGAAAATTACTCTGTAGTGCGCATAATACTTCAATGCTGAACGACTTCGCTTTCAGTTCTCATGTTTTTTTTCTAAACACATGCTTGGATTCAGTAAAGAAAGCCTTTATATTAATTGCAGTTTAATCTTTTCCGCTTTAATTTAAAATTTGAATAGAATCTTTCTCTAATTTAGACAATTAGAGAAAGATACGTAATACAATGATTAGAACAGCTTAAGGCCTACATAATAATAAAAGTAAATCATACAACTATCAAAATTTGAAGCTTAAAATGTTATTGAAAGTCCTGTAATGAGACCAAGTTATATAAAATATTAACTGAACCTTTTAGCCGGCATTAACATTAGCGAACCAGGCTGATCGCCAAAGGCGGCTAGTATTTAAATAAGATAGAAAGTCATTGCATTAAAAAGTTTCATTGAAACATTTGGTTTCCAATTCAAATACGAAATTAAATTCAATCCATATTACACACTGCTGATATTGAAAGATTAATCATTTTACATGCGGAATAATTAAGAAATGAAATAAAGTGAATGAGAAGTCAGAATAAACAACCAGTAATCAAAAATCATCGAAATAGATGAATGGTCCTTCCTCTCATGAAAAGCGACAGCGAGTTACTGTACAAATATCTTATTCACATGGCGTTATAGAATGAGATATTAGCATTCTACTTACCGATTGGGCATTAGCATTAGCATTTGCATTACCATTACCTAAAGCCTGGCCATTGAGAATGACATTGCCTGGCATTTGGGGGGCAGGTGGTGGTTGAGCCACCGGCTCAACATTTGCAATAGCTCTGAATGTATCAGGGATATTTAAAACCATATTCATAATCTCCTAACAAAAATCATCGAAATAGATGAATGGTCCTTCCTCTCATGAAAAGCGACAGCGAGTTACAGTACAAATATCTTATTCACATGGCGTTATAGAATGAGATATTAGCATTCTACTTACCGATTGGGCATTAGCATTAGCATTTGCATTACCATTACCTAAAGCCTGGCCATTGAGAATGACATTGCCTGGCATTTGGGGGGCAGGTGGTGGTTGAGCCACCGGCTCAACATTTGCAATAGCTCTGAATGTATCAGGGATATTTAAAACCATATTCATAATCTCCTAACAAATAAAATCCTCAAAATCTAAAATTGCTCAAATAATGTAATGTCGTTTAAAACGCATACCATTTTTATAAGAACTCATACTTTTGTCTTGAAAGTGATGCCATACATAAGAATTTAATTCGATATTCACTCATTATTTATGTGGATAAGTGGTCACTTCTCATGGGCATTAAACCATGTACCAAATTCTTCAGATAGTTCTCCAATCTTTTTTGAATTATTGCTTACACACGGACGGACAGATTCGTTGAAGTTTAAAAACAAAATTATTCAAAAATTTATTGTAAATCCCTCATCCGAAATTTCAACTGTCAGGCCCACGTTCCTTAGTCCAAGAGATAAAATTATAAAAATGGCGGTTACATACGGCAATACGGATGATTAAAATTAGGGGATTCATGGGCAAATGTTTTTTGACGATTACTATATTTTCTGTTTATGTACCTATATGAATATATGCTTCTTATATTAAATAAGGTAAAAATTAAAGTATTAATACTTTTCTAGAATAATAAGGGCTCGTATTTTCCAGTGCCTTTAAGTCAAAACAACGTCACATGACAGCAATCATAGCAGTAAAGAAACAAGATATTTTCACTTATATGGTCATTTAGTCTATTTTTAATTATCAATCCGTCAGTACCAAACGTCCTCCCGTTGGTGTGGTGTGGTGTGGTGTGGAGACGGGGGTGCCAGCTCATGTGTCATCCTCTTCATCTAACTGCGGTTCAAAATTACGAGGTCCATCCCAAAACAGCCCTAGTGTTGCTTTAAACGGGACGTTAATATAACTAAACTAAATTAAACTATTTTTAATTAAAATAATATCTAACTAATTATTTCAAAGCTATTTGAGAGGTTTTTTTATGTCAGACCTCAACGTTTCGAATCCTTCTCAGACGACGAGATTACTGACTGGATTGGCTAAATTTAAAACTCAATAAGAGTGAAATTTGACAAAATAACTCGTCTATTCCACAATGAAAGAACTGATAATTGTCTAGTTTAGTTTTTAGGTTTTGGTTATACTAACGCCCCGTTTTAAAGCAACACGAGGGATATTTTGGGACGTATTTCGTAATTTTGAGCCGCGATCAGATGACGAGGACGACATCTGAGTAGGTAACCACTTTCCAAACTTCCGCACCACATCAGCGGGTTTAGTTTAGTTTTGTTTAGTTATATTAACTTCCCGTTTAAAGCAACACAAGGGCTATTTTGGGACGGACCTCGTCATTTTGAACCTCGGTCAGATGACGAGGACGACACCTGAGCTGGCACCCCCCTCTCCACACCACAGGGTGGACGTTTGACCATGACGGATTTATCGTGCAACAGACCCCCTTACACGGCGGTTCTTCGGTGGAGTGGGGTTACGGCTCATAAGCCGAGGCCTTACCACCAGGCCACCACGGCCCCACCACTTCAGCGGGATTACGACGAATTTAATGTGCACCATACCCGCTTACATGACGGTCTTCGATGGAATCGAATCTCGAACATGAAACGTTTGTGTCCCAAAGACGAGACCTTACCACCAGGCCAACGTCGGCATCTGATTTTTCTCTAATCCTAGAAGTAAAGCAGTTTGGGTTACTGTCAGTATTTAAGAAGGTGACCACCACTTTATTAGTATTCTTTAAGATCGAGACTCGCTTTCGTTAAACATCCAGGCCTACTGATCTTGTAGTCATAATTTCTTACTAAGCTAGCAAGAAGTCACTATTGTATTTTACCTGTTCACGTGATGTAATGATTAGCACAATGGACTACTATGATGGTTTGAACCTCTTTCGAGGAAGGATATGTATCTTTTTACAGTGGACGTCGTTTATATGAATTACTTTAAGACCAAGCCAGTACATATAAAATATTTGAAAATAATTCTATAAGAATTATTAAGACAGCAGAAAAACACACACACTCACACAAGATCATACAAATTATAATTTTATCCTAATTAAAAGCAAAAATATCGATGCAGTAACCAGAAATGAAAAATATTTGTAAATTCATTTTTTTTCCCAAACTTTTTTAAAAGTCGCAGTGTAACTTTAAAAAGTTATACTGAGTTATAAAGTCTACTTCATACTAAAATTTTAGTTATAAAGTCTACTGAGTTATGAAGCATTCATTGTATTAAATTTTAATATGAATAATATTTCCCAAAAAGATACAACTCGATATTAAACTATTCTTCTTAAGGGTTGAGGGAATTGCAAAATTTCGTGTGCTAATGGTGGTTTCTCTTCTGGCTTCTTTTCATAGTTTCATGTCATGTCATGTGCTCTCTTGTTTTGTACAAATCTGTACATGATGAATTGTTTCTTCTGTTTTTTTTTAGTTGCCTCCCGTTTTGAGTAAACATTGCACCAGGATTAATAATTTTATTTGAAATGGTCTACTGATTTTTCAATGAATTAAAATCATCCTTTTGTTTGGTGTTAATAACACCTGCCTGTCGAAATCCTGCAGATCGCAAATGATCACTATAAATCATTATAAGCGAATTGTTGATCCTTAGAACTGGCAGATTTTCTATGTATTCAGATTCAGAAGATCAGTACAATCAAATAATCGCTAGATGCATGATTAATACAAGTAGCGAATTAATAAAAGTCATGTTTTCTTTATCATGTTAAGTATGACATCGGAGGTCTGCTTTCAAGTACTTCTTAAAACCTCATAACTTGAGTAAGGAAATTTGACACCTGATTAAATAACTTATTTCCTTTATCGTTAAAGGAGTTTCGTATGGAAGCGCCAGTCCTTCCTATGTGTTTGCATACCAAATCGAATTTTGTATGTTTGATCTATCATGAAAGCCTGTCTTATAACTTTGTAGATTAGTTTAGTTCTGTTATATTAACGCCCCTTTTTAAAGCAACACTAGGGTTATTTTGGGATGGACCTCGTAATTTTTAACCACGGTCAGATGATGAGGCTGACACCTGAGATGGCACCACCACCCTCTCCACACGACGCCACACCAGCGGGAAGGCGTTTGGCCCTGACGGATTTAACGTGCACAGATCCCCTTACACGACGGTTCTTCGGTGGAATCGGGTCTTGAACCAGAAACCCCAGGGCTCACGAGCAGAGATCTTGCCACCACGGCCAATCCCTTTGTAGAATGTATTCTCTTAGGAATGAATTTCGATTGTAAATTAATTAAGTTTCCATTCCAGGTAGGAATGAGTTTTTTTTTCAGTACATTCAAAATGTGGCAATAATTACAGATAATTTTATGCTATTTCCCGCAATTTTGAATCTTGTACTGATGTAATAAAAAAATTCATCTTATTCTCTTTTATCTCCCTTGCAACTTTTAATGAAACTTCGGACAGTTATGTACTCATATATAGATAAATGTTGCATGTTCTCAATTCTGTTGCGAATGCTGATCTAAACTGTACTTGATTTTAAATTTATTAAATACGATAAATGCTTAAAATGTTCCACTTTAACTTTTTTTAATAACTTAAAAATCTTATGTGGTGGTCACTAGTATAACATAATGTTGAACGTTTGACATGGACGTATTATTTAAAAGACCATAAGTGAGAAAAGACTTTTATTCGCATAAAATCATAATATCATGTTTGATGTATTATTTTTGATTAAATTTAAAGTTGTTATGCATAAAATCATAATATCATGTTTGATGTATTATTTTTGATTAAATTTAAAGTTGTTATGCATAAAATGTTATTTATAATAGTTTGTAGTTTTAGAAAAGTTCGATCCTTTAAAAATATCTGCATTATGTTACTATTTAATGAATGATTAATTTTTACTTAATATTATAGTTAAAAAATATTATTACTATTTTAACCTTCTTTATTATAGCAGCAAACTTTAAAAAAAATATTTTCTAGGTTTATTAGTGTTGAAGACAACATTTGATTTATATACTATAAGGCTAGTGTTTCAGATCTTCCTATGCTAATTTTCAGTTTTATCTTTAACTGGAGAGGTGAAATTAGGATTTAACTGGGGAGGTGCAGTCTACGAGACCGCATTCCATTTACACTCAAATTAAATTTTCCAATGAATGTATTAGTATGAAAATCTGCCAATATATTTTGCAGATATTTTTCTTGATATAAAGATATGTTTTAGAAACTTTTCAAAATATATTATCATTGAAAAAAGTAAATGCGTTGGAACATACATTTTATTCTCAAATGACATGTTACAATAAATAATATTCTTGAAAAAACATATTGCATTTTACTTTTTAAATCATATTTATTTTTAAAATATATGAAGGTATATAGAAGACAATATAATGTAAAATTCAACAATTATATGAAAAATAAAAAAAATGACAATGGGTAAAATTGGCCCTTTTTTATCGGCTTGTGTGACTTTCATAGCACGGTTTTCTAGGGCATTTTAAACATACAGGTTAAGAACTAGTATAAAAATCAACCTATAAATTATGCATATATATTTCTTGGTATATTAATATATTTTATAAAATTTCCAAAATACATTATCACTAAAAAAATTAATTATTCAACTGATTGTGAACATACATATCACAATCAGTTGAATGCGAACTTTCATCGAAAAACTCTTCTATAGTATTATCCTTATCACTAAAATCACTTTCTGCTTCATTTAAAAGTGTCTGGAACACTGCTTCATAGTAGGATCAGTAAATGGGATGATATTTCGGGGCCCAAGTTTTAGCGCCAACTGCTAAGCCTTGTTTATCAATAGGACACTAACAGGGAGTGCGGTCTTAGAGACCGCGCTTAAAGAAATAACGGAATTATTTAAAAAAGCATCTGTTGAAATCGTTTGATAAAGTGCACGTGTATTGAAGGTCACAAAACAAGAAGCTACAGGGTCAATTCATTCAATTGAGTTAAAAATAGAATAGGGGTGACTGAAAATCAATCGCTAGCGGTCTCACAGACTACACGTCCTCAGTTTAGGGTTAACTTTTATTTCTTTTCTTGAACCTATTCTTCAACGAGTCTTCAAGAATGACCTCACGTTTTCTGGGAACATAATTGAGGAGAACGATGACTATTTAGTTTGATAGTACTTAGGTTTAGTGTCTATGTTTACAAACCTGCAATGGCTGAATCATGCACGAAATCTGGAAGAATCTACCTTGTCAATTACAGATAGGCGAAGGAAGGGAAATATCCCCCACGAAAGATGGATTATTTTATAAAAAGCAATACATTTAATTAAATTTTTTTACAAAAAGCATTAATTTATAAGCATTAAAAATTTCTCAGAATTTCGTGTCAACGTCATTTAAATGAAAACTTGTCAAAATAATACATATGAAAAGATAATAAAGTAATTTCATTTAAAAATTCTGTAATAACTTATACGCCATGTCAGTTTAAACAAAGCTATGCAATAAAAATGATGAAATAATGATCTAAAAATGAGAATTCCGTCCAGCGTTTGAAACTCCAGTAAGTACAAGTCAGGAATTTTCATCGCCGTCTCTCGAAACGGCGACTCTATCGTTATTGGCTCTATGGGTGGACAATATCGAAAAGATAGTTCTAAAGGTGAACGAAAGGAAAGCTACTGTTAGAGGCTCTGGAAATAGTGAATCTATACTTGGAGCCTATGGAAAAGATGATTATATAGCTAAAAGCTTTGGAAACTCTTGATATGGTATCGTAAATTGTTCTTGATATTAAAGTCGACGTAGATCGAAATTGGTTGATCTAAAATATCATGATCGGTCAATCTCTGTCGGAGGCTGCAGAAACAATGGTCGTATAGTCGGTAGCTCTTGAAATTCTTCCTGTGGCGTGGTTGGTGGTTCTGGGTATTCAAGTCGACGAATATCAAATGGTCAAATTCTGTTAGAAGCTCTGAAAACAATGACCGTGTAGCCAATATATCTGGATATTGTAGTTGCGGAGTGTTCGTTAGTTTTGGGAGTTCATCAGTTCTGAAACAGCAAAATATTCTTTTTTTTTGGTGATATAAGAACATCACTTTTAGTTCAATTTCTTTAACAAAAAGATTCAAATAACAGCAAACAGTAGGAACATGTGCGAACGATTCAGTATAATAAATATTGAAATATTTTGTATCACAACTTCTATCTGATAAATTGGATCCATATTTGAAAATCCAACTTGCTTCAGTCATTGGTTTTATTATTAACTAGCCGCCTTTGGCGACCAGCCGGTTCGCCAATCTTAATGCTCGTTAAAATTTTAATAATTAAATATTTTATGTAATTCCTACTTTAATAGCTTCTTCATCAAATATTTTAAAGCTTCAAATTTTGATAGTCATGTAATTCACTCATAATAATATAAAGTCCTTCAGCCATAACATAATATGTGTCTCTCTAATTTTCTGTTAGTTCCGGAAGAATTTATGCTTAAAATTAAAATGGAAATGACTAAACTGCAATTAATATAATATTTTTTACTGAAACAAAGCATTTTTTTTAATAATATGATTACTGATAATAGAGTCACTGAGCGTTTAAACTTTATGGGCACTAAAGAATATCTTTAAGTTATGTAATATCTCAAGAATTTGTCAACAAAATTTTCTCGGATTCATCATGAACAGATCGATTCATTAACAATGTTTAATTTTAAATGCATCAAACTTTAAGAAAATAAAATGAATCGTTTAAAATAATCGGTCGAAAACAGGTTTAAAAAACTACTTTAAAAACGATTTACTTAAAACTATAAGCATATACAAAAAATATATAACTAACATAAATACAATTTACTTACAAAAGCATGCAACTAACCTAAAAATAATTTAAATCATTGAAAACAGGTTAAAAAAAACTACTTTAAAAACGATGTACTTAAAACTATAAGCATATACAAAAAATATATAACTAACATAAATACAATTTACTTACAAAAGCATGCAACTAACCTAAAAATAATTTAAATCAACCGTTGATAACGGTTGTCATGGCAACAATCAGAATGCGCATGCGTGAATTTTCTTCGCCAGCTCCGGTAACACAAATGCGTGAATTTTTCTACAAAGTTAATTTCCTTTATTCTGTGTTATTTTAATTCAAAAGTACTTCAGAATGAATCTGAAACATGGATTAATTAACAATGTTTCATTTTAAATGCATAAAACATTAAGAAAATAAACAGAATCGTTTGAAATAATCTGCCGAAAAATGTTAACCCTAGCCTCATTTCTGTTGGGAGAAAAAAAAATTGAAGTTGGCGGTGGGGAAAATGGAAGATTTTTTTGGCGGGAAAGTTAGTTTTTAATTAATAATTAAAATTCTAATTAAAATTTCAAAAAAAGGGACCCCAGGTGCACATTTCCGACCTCTAAGGTATACATGTACCAAATTTGATAGCTGTATGTCAAATGACCTGGCCTGTAGAGCGCCAACACACACACACACACATTGAGCTTTATTATAAGTATAGATGAATTATTTTAGATTATCAGTTCGTATAAGAAGGTTTAGAATCAAAATACAATTAGGGATGTTGCCTTATGATTATATTTTGAATCTCGCTATATTTATAAGCGTCTGTACCCGAAATGTTTGTGCTTATTCTTAGATATGAATTCGATATTCGATTTTTTTGTATCCGGTTAAGGTGACTTTTTTTTTATAAAAATACAAGATCCCACTGATATTCTTAATCTTATTGCACTTTCTTAGTGTTTTGCATAAATTTAACAAAATAAATTATGTCAATTTATATTTCTTGACAATTTTGTCTTAAGAATTCCTGGACTACTTTAATGAATATCGGAGCATTTAATGCGTTATTTTATTGAGAACACTCCTTTTATATTTTAAATATTAAAATAATATTCAATGATTCCGATTATGTTAATTATAAATATTAAAGAAATAAATTCCACAAAAAGGACAATAGTATGCATCATTTTTCGGCTACATCTGCATTCATTTTCATCGTTTATTACAGGTTTTCTTAAATGAAAAAAAAAATATTCATTGCAAGTCAACTGGATTTTTCAATAATTTTTTTTGTTGGAATTTTATTTAAAAAATCAGATGTGTCATACTTGCAATTACAGAAGGCAAATTGTAATTGGCTGATTGGCTCATCTTTTTGTAACGGCATAAAAGCAAGATTTCGCCAAATTGCATCGAAAATTTGAACCAAATTCTACATATTAGGGACATATCACTTATCAAACTTCATTAGTTGAACGCATTGTAATCGAATTTAGCTTATGCGGACAACAGAACCCCCGGGTGGGGGGCACCTCAAAATGAGGATGAGATGCTTCCGGTATGGTGGTTGGATCTCGTTACCCTGGAGGGTACACAAAAAGGTGGGGATCTGGCTCCTCCCGTCGATGACGGGACGTACTTCTTTCGGGAAGGGTTGCACCGTGGTCGGTGATGGAACTGAGGACTCAACCACAGTTCCTTCCAGTGTTGCTGTTTCGGCTGTCCGGTCATTCGGGTTTTTTTTATCCGTGTGCCTTCGGGCGGGGTGGAGAGTCAGTAATACGGACAACAGTCAATATATATTTCCCTCCATATTTAGAGAAATATAGATTGAACATTTAAAATTTTAACATCAAAATAAATTGATGCAAACTACTTTTTCTCTTTGTATGACATGAACAGGAGATAGTAAAGAATTAAATTAAGAATAAGATTACTATAAGAGTGGCATTGAACTCACAGACGATAAAAAACGTCCTAACATGAAATTAACCTGTAAATCTTATTAAATTTTCATTTTAATTGAACATTCATATGTATATTTTAATAATTGTACTTTCTAAATTTCATTATTTCTTTCAGCAGCGAATGTTTAAACTTCGATATTTGATAACTTCAGGTTTCTACCTGTTGTAGTTTCACAATCTTTCAAGGATAGTTATAAAAATAAAGTTTTTCTTATCGATGCTTTGCAACGAATGAAGATAAGAAAATATTGTATGAATATTAATTTTCTTTGATACTTTCAATAATCTATAAATAAAGTCTATTTACTCTGCAAGAAAAAATTAATTTTTTTTCTAATTTTCATGTCATATATTAGGATAAGTGTTTGAATTTGCCTCTTCTTAATATTATATACGAAAGAATCTGGAAAGTTTTGCTCAAACCGAATTTTACGAAATGTGTACATTGTGCAATTTATGTCAATATCACTAAAATTAACTCTTTCCAAAAAGATAAACACAACAATTGTAAACTAATTTGATTAAAAACTTGATAAACATTTATTCACTAAAAAGTGTTAAGTCGGTTTAATATATACATTGAAACATTAAAGAAGTTAACAGTTAAAAAATAAAATTTCATTTGACATTGGAGTATTGATTGCCTTTTGGACGGCAATCATTAATCTTTTAGGAGATCATGAATAAGCTGCTACTCAACCGCTTTGTCTGGCAGCGCTTGCAGATTCCACAACATGTGAATCTGTAAGCGGTTGCTGCGGCGTAGGGGAATCTGCAAGCGGTTGCTGCAGCGTCAGGGAATCTGCAAGGGACTGCGGAGGCGTCGAGGAATCTGTAAGCACTTGCGGTGTCGTCGGTTGATTTGGCGTCTCTATATCAACAGGTGCGAAACAACAGATTCCTCTCAAACAGCGGCAATATCTGCTCCAGTTCAAAGACTTCAATGGCCAATATAAACAACAGCCCGTGGGAATCTGTATAAAAGAAATCTAATATATGAGAAGTTTACTGCTGCCTTTTTCATTTCAATGATCGAATCAATATTTTAGGATTGATCCAGCAGCAGTTTATTTTTATTATTAACATTCTAATTGAATAAATGTTTGAACTAGCACATTCAGTCAAGGAAAATGCAGGGAAATTGCTTATTATTAATCGGCTGATTATTGTAACTTAGAACCATAATTTTCTGTCCTCTTAGAGTTGAGTTTGTGCTTTATTGCATAAAAGCCATCTTTGGCTAAGCTGCGCCACAATCATGGAATTAAAATATTTCTATGAATGTATAATAAAATCGAGAAATCTAATGTCTACAAAATCCAAATATCTAGAAGCTTGATCCGAGGTATGGTACAGTGCTAAAATCGATCACCTTTGAAGAATAGTCCAGCAGTTAAATGCTTTTCATTAATATTAGAATAGCTTTCATTTTAAATTTCGTACCAACGATTGATTACAAAACTTAGGTCTCGTGACTTTTTAATGAAGGTTGACATTTTTAGTATACCTCTAAATACAGCAGATCTATATAATTATTCTTGCTTTACATTAAACAACTTCATAACGAAGATGCGAAATGAATATTTTCTTAAATTTAAAGTTATTTTTCATAATTATCAACGCTTTGTACTCGAATGGTGACTTTCACTCACGATTCAAGACGGTGCATCATTTCGAGCGTTTTGTTTTATCATGTGAGAACATGTTTTGGTTTGGAGTTTTGAAGCTCGAAATCGCGTAGGCAATAAATAAAGCATAAACGGCAATTTTCAAAATCTTTTAACCGCATATATTTTTTTGCCTGCTTTTACCAGTATTATTATGTATGCTACTTTGAAAGCAGATGCGTTTTTAAAAAGTTGACCTGCTTTTACCAGTATTGCCTTATAATTACGTATGCTTCTTTGACAGTAGATGCGTTTTTAAGGTATCCAAACACATTTGGAGCACTTTTTTTAGAAACACAAATGTGTAGATATACTTTAACCATATTTCTGGGTTTAAGACTATTCAAAATTAGTAATAGGATGTCAAAATTTGAAATAAACATTAAATCTTTTTGAAAACTGTCATTTAATAACAAATTTAAGCCAAATTCTTATGAAACTTCAAATTCTCTGCACCAAAAACTGTTACTCTCATGCGAACAAAACTTATACCAAAATAAACTACATAGTTTCTATAAGGAATGAACTACAAGCGTATGGTTAAAATACTAAATAAAAATTTTAGTACCAGTCGAAGATTTATATGAAACTTTTTAGTAAATGTATGACATTATTCAAACAATTGGCTGTAAATCAAAAAATATTCACTCAATCTAAATTATTTTAGTTAATTTTCTAGAAAATAGTATAATGACGAAGTACACCAAATTTCATAGTGATATGATTATTATATTTTGAGTTCTATTTGAAGTGAGCAAAAAGTAAGTGAAAATCAATTTTGAGAAAAATGCATTAAAAGTATACAACAACATGTTTTAATAATAAATTATGTGTGTACACACTTAAAAATCACCGCATTTATAGATTATACCTTCTTACAATAATTTTCCTTTTTAAATCATTTTTTTTTCGGGCAATTTTTGCATTTGCCAGTGAATGCCGCCTAAACTCATTCTGTCTTTGTCAAGTTTAGCAAATGCTATAACTGCACTTGCAGTAGGACACACTGCAATAACCTTAAGGATATTCAGTAATCCTATAAATCTTCGTTAAAATGTATTACAGACATAAATGCCCCTAATCTGACAGTTCGGAGAGCAGCAAAGAAATCTTTAGGTACAAATTTCCACAAAACACCGTTGAAACTCTCATTGGCATTTTGCCGCTCAAAACATTTTCCATATTTAAAACTAAATTTGTGTTTATATAAATTTTTAACATGTTTTATGGCCGTTTAAATAAGTACTTCCGGTTATTTCAATATCCACTTCCGTTTACCGATCATTACGAAAATATTAATATCTTAACTTCTAATTAAAGTAGAGATAAAAGTAAACCTGTTTTGGATAGCCCAAAGACTATTCTATCCAATAAAAGAATTTTAAAAAAATGTCATTTTTAGAGAAAATTGACTTTTTCAACGCTTTCAGATACCTTAAATGTTTGACGTAGAACTATGACATCATAGCTGTTATTTTCATGGAATGTAATGTTTTTTCGGGGGAAATTAAATAATTTAATTTTTATAACATGTTCAAAAAAACTTCACTCGCAATTAATCAAAATTTTGATAAAAGTATTTTCTCTTCCTCCCAATCGGGAAATATCACTTCATTCATTCTCAAGTGGGAAACATTGAAGGATTTGACTCCTGTTCTAAGATTAATCCATTATGGAACTGTTTTATCATTTCAGAAATTAGAAAATAGCAGTTTGTGTTTACAAAAATATTTTTCATAAAAATTCTATATAAATTAATGTGTTTAAAAATTTATTGGTAAATAGTTTATCATTTGGAAATCGCATTGCGACGGAAACACTCGTTTTTCAGCTTCCAAACGTGACATTCCTTTTAGTGAGAACACGATGTTTTGAAGCTCGAAGTTGCGTAGGCAATAAATAAAGCATAAATGACAATTTTCATTTTCAATTTTTTCCTGGCTAGAAAAGTTCTGGAGCTCTCGTAAACCGGTTTAAACTGGTTCATCACTTTAATTAAGACAGAAAACGACTTAAAAAATTATAATGCGACATGAACTAACATGAAATTTGCGATCGTAGATTTCATTTTCATTTTTTGATTTTGATTGTTGAAAATACCTACAGAAGGGTAAAAAGACGTAGATTAATTTTTCGGAGAAATTATACTTAAAACAATTGTATATATGCATTTATTTTTTGGAGCAATAAATAAGCCCTTGTATTAAGTGAATAATTATGAACCGAATTACTTTTCCGAGTGCAAAGGGTTAAATATCTCGAAAAGCAAAACTTCGCTCGGCAGTGATTTTTTTTTGTTTGCAAAATCGTGTGTATTCGGGGAAATTATTTAGATGCGATTAACACACTGATTACATATTAATATTTTCAATATTACCTATATATGAACTGGTCCTTTAAATAAAAAAATAAATCATGAATGGCACTTCATTTAACACGTTATTTGAAATAGTCTGCTGTATTACAGTATTTATTTCACAGTTTATCATTACTTATATTTTTGAACTTGTACTTAGTTTTACCATGGTGAAATCGGGTCCTAAATGGCGCTAAAAACATTGACGAGAGCAGATAGATGAATGTTATGATAGTTATAAAAAAGGCTTTTTCTTTGTGTAAAATCGCATTTTTTCTGGTTAGACCCCTTTATAGCCTAACTTAAAGACTATTGTATAGGATAGACCCCTATATAGCCTAACTTAAGGACTATTGTCCAGGATAGACACCTATATAGCCTAACTTAAGGACTATTGTCCAGGATAGACACCTATATAGCCTAACTTAAGGACTATTGTCCAGGATAGACACCTATATAGCCTAACTTAAGGACTATTGCCCAGGATAGACCCCCTATATAGCCTAACTTAAGGACTATTGCCCAGGATAGACCCCCTATATAGCCTAACTTAAGGACTATTGCCCAGGACAGACACCCATATGGTCTAATTTAAGGACTATTGCCCAGGACAGACACCCATATAGTCTAATTTAAGGACTATTGCCCAGGACAGACACCCATATGGTCTAATTTAAGGACTATTGCCCAGGACAGACACCCATATGGTCTAATTTAAGGACTATTGCCCAGGACAGACACCCATATGGTCTAATTTAAGGACTTTTGCCCAGGACAGACATCCATATGGTCTAATTTAAGGACTATTGTCCAGGACAGACATCCATATGGTCTAACTTAAAGACTATTGCCCAGGACAGACATCCATATGGTCTAACTTAAGGACTATTGCTCAGGACAGACATCCATATGGTCTAACTTAAGAACTATTGCCCAGGACAGACATCCATATGGTCTAACTTAAGGACTATTGCCCAGGACAGACATCCATATGGTCTAACTTAAGGACTATTGCCCAGGACAGACATCCATATGGTCTAACTTAAGGACTATTGCCCAGGACAGACATCCATATGGTCTAACTTAAGGACTATTGCCCAGGACAGACATCCATATGGTCTAACTTAAGGACTATTGCCCAGGACAGACATACATATGGTCTAACTTAAGGACTATTGCCCAGGACAGACATCCATATGGTCTAACTTAAGGACTATTGCCCAGGACAGACATCCATATGGTCTAACTTAAGGACTATTGCCCAGGACAGACATCCATATGGTCTAACTTAAGGACTATTGCCCAGGATAGACACCCATATAGTCTAACTTAAGGACTATTACCCAGGATAGACACCCATATAGTCTAACTTAAGGACTATTGCCCAGGATAGACACCCATATAGACTAACTTAAGGACTATTGCCCAGGGTATACCCCCTATATAGCCTAACCTAAGGACTATTGCCCAGGGTAGACCCCCTATATAGCCTAACCTAAGGACTATTGCCCAGGGTAGACCCCCTATATAGCCTAACCTAAGGACTATTGCCCAGGGTAGACCCCCTATATAGCCTAACTTAAGGACTATTGCCCAGGACAGACACCCATATGGTCTAATTTAAGGACTATTGCCCAGGACAGACACCCATATGGTCTAATTTAAGGACTATTGCCCAGGACAGACACCCATATGGTCTAATTTAAGGACTATTGCCCAGGACAGACATCCATATGGTCTAATTTAAGGACTATTGTCCAGGACAGACATCCATATGGTCTAACTTAAAGACTATTGCCCAGGACAGACATCCATATGGTCTAACTTAAGGACTATTGCTCAGGACAGACATCCATATGGTCTAACTTAAGAACTATTGCCCAGGACAGACATCCATATGGTCTAACTTAAGGACTATTGCTCAGGACAGACATCCATATGGTCTAACTTAAGAACTATTGCCCAGGACAGACATCCATATGGTCTAACTTAAGGACTATTGCCCAGGACAGACATCCATATGGTCTAACTTAAGGACTATTGCCCAGGACAGACATCCATATGGTCTAACTTAAGGACTATTGCCCAGGACAGACATCCATATGGTCTAACTTAAGGACTATTGCCCAGGACAGACATACATATGGTCTAACTTAAGGACTATTGCCCAGGACAGACATCCATATGGTCTAACTTAAGGACTATTGCCCAGGACAGACATCCATATGGTCTAACTTAAGGACTATTGCCCAGGACAGACATCCATATGGTCTAACTTAAGGACTATTGCCCAGGACAGACATCCATATGGTCTAACTTAAGGACTATTGCCCAGGACAGACACCAATATAGTTTAACTTAAGGACTATTGCACAGGACAGACATCCATATAGTCTAACTTAAGGACTATTGCACAGGACAGACATCCATATAGTCTAACTTAAGGACTATTGCACAGGACAGACATCCATATGGTCTAACTTAAGGACTATTGCCCAGGACAGACATCCATATGGTCTAACTTAAGGACTATTGCCCAGGACAGACACCAATATAGTCTAACTTAAGGACTATTGCACAGGACAGACATCCATATAGTCTAACTTAAGGACTATTGCACAGGACAGACATCCATATAGTCTAACTTAAGGACTATTGCACAGGACAGACATCCATATAGTCTAACTTAAGGGCTATTGCCCAGGGCAGACACCCATATAGTCTAACTTAAGGGCTATTGCCCAGGATAGACACCCATATAGTCTAACTTAAGGACTATTGCCCAGGATAGACACCCATATAGTCTAACTTAAGGACTATTACCCAGGATAGACACCCATATAGTCTAACTTAAGGACTATTGCCCAGGATAGACACCCATATAGATTAACTTAAGGACTATTGCCCAGGGTATACCCCCTATATAGCCTAACCTAAGGACTATTGCCCAGGGTAGACCCCCTATATAGCCTAACCTAAGGACTATTGCCCAGGGTAGACCCCCTATATAGCCTAACTTAAGGACTATTGCCCAGGACAGACACCCATATGGTCTAATTTAAGGACTATTGCCCAGGACAGACACCCATATGGTCTAATTTAAGGACTATTGCCCAGGACAGACACCCATATGGTCTAATTTAAGGACTTTTGCCCAGGACAGACATCCATATGGTCTAACTTAAGGACTATTGCCCAGGACAGACATCCATATGGTCTAAATTAAGGACTATTGCCCAGGACAGACACCCATATAGTCTAACTTAAGGACTATTGCCCAGGACAGACACCCATATAGTCTAACTTAAGGACTATTGCCCAGGACAGACACCCATATAGTCTAACTTAAGGACTATTGCCCAGGACAGACACCCATATAGTCTAACTTAAGGACTATTGCCCAGGACAGACATCCATATAGTCTAACTTAAGGACTATTGCCCAGGGTAGACCCCCATATAGCCTAACATAAGGACTATTGCGCAAGGTAGACCCCCTATATAGCCTAACTTAAGGACTATTGCCCAGGACAGACACCCATATGGTCTAATTTAAGGACTATTGCCCAGGACAGACACCCATATGGTCTAATTTAAGGACTATTGCCCAGGACAGACACCCATATGGTCTAATTTAAGGACTATTGCCCAGGACAGACATCCATATGGTCTAATTTAAGGACTATTGTCCAGGACAGACATCCATATGGTCTAACTTAAAGACTATTGCCCAGGACAGACATCCATATGGTCTAACTTAAGGACTATTGCTCAGGACAGACATCCATATGGTCTAACTTAAGAACTATTGCCCAGGACAGACATCCATATGGTCTAACTTAAGGACTATTGCCCAGGACAGACATCCATATGGTCTAACTTAAGGACTATTGCCCAGGACAGACATCCATATGGTCTAACTTAAGGACTATTGCCCAGGACAGACATCCATATGGTCTAACTTAAGGACTATTGCCCAGGACAGACATACATATGGTCTAACTTAAGGACTATTGCCCAGGACAGACATCCATATGGTCTAACTTAAGGACTATTGCCCAGGACAGACATCCATATGGTCTAACTTAAGGACTATTGCCCAGGACAGACATCCATATGGTCTAACTTAAGGACTATTGCCCAGGACAGACATCCATATGGTCTAACTTAAGGACTATTGCCCAGGACAGACACCAATATAGTTTAACTTAAGGACTATTGCACAGGACAGACATCCATATAGTCTAACTTAAGGACTATTGCACAGGACAGACATCCATATAGTCTAACTTAAGGACTATTGCACAGGACAGACATCCATATGGTCTAACTTAAGGACTATTGCCCAGGACAGACATCCATATGGTCTAACTTAAGGACTATTGCCCAGGACAGACACCAATATAGTCTAACTTAAGGACTATTGCACAGGACAGACATCCATATAGTCTAACTTAAGGACTATTGCACAGGACAGACATCCATATAGTCTAACTTAAGGACTATTGCACAGGACAGACATCCATATAGTCTAACTTAAGGGCTATTGCCCAGGGCAGACACCCATATAGTCTAACTTAAGGGCTATTGCCCAGGATAGACACCCATATAGTCTAACTTAAGGACTATTGCCCAGGATAGACACCCATATAGTCTAACTTAAGGACTATTACCCAGGATAGACACCCATATAGTCTAACTTAAGGACTATTGCCCAGGATAGACACCCATATAGACTAACTTAAGGACTATTGCCCAGGGTATACCCCCTATATAGCCTAACCTAAGGACTATTGCCCAGGGTAGACCCCCTATATAGCCTAACCTAAGGACTATTGCCCAGGGTAGACCCCCTATATAGCCTAACTTAAGGACTATTGCCCAGGACAGACACCCATATGGTCTAATTTAAGGACTATTGCCCAGGACAGACACCCATATGGTCTAATTTAAGGACTATTGCCCAGGACAGACACCCATATGGTCTAATTTAAGGACTTTTGCCCAGGACAGACATCCATATGGTCTAACTTAAGGACTATTGCCCAGGACAGACATCCATATGGTCTAAATTAAGGACTATTGCCCAGGACAGACACCCATATAGTCTAACTTAAGGACTATTGCCCAGGACAGACACCCATATAGTCTAACTTAAGGACTATTGCCCAGGACAGACACCCATATAGTCTAACTTAAGGACTATTGCCCAGGACAGACACCCATATAGTCTAACTTAAGGACTATTGCCCAGGACAGACATCCATATAGTCTAACTTAAGGACTATTGCCCAGGGTAGACCCCCATATAGCCTAACATAAGGACTATTGCGCAAGGTAGACCCCCTATATAGCCTAACTTAAGGACTATTGCCCAGGACAGACACCCATATGATCTAATTTAAGGACTATTGCCCAGTACAGACACCCATATGGTCTAATTTAAGGACTATTGCCCAGGACAGACACCCATATGGTCTAATTTAAGGACTATTGCCCAGGACAGACATTCATATAGTCTAACTTAAGGACTATTGCCCAGGATAGACACCCATATAGCCTAACTTAAGGACTATTGCCCAGGATAGACAACCATATAGCCTAACTTAAGGACTATTGCCCAGGATAGACACCCATATAGCCTAACTTAAGGAATATTGCCCAGGGTAGACCCCCATATAGCCTAACTTAAGGACTATTGCCCAGGGTAGACCCCCTATATAGCCTAACTTAAGGATTATTGCCCAGGACAGACACCCATATGGTCTAATTTAAGGACTATTTCTCAGTACAGACACCCATATGGTCTAATTTAAGGACTATTGCCCAGGACAGACACCCATATGGTCTAATTTAAGGACTTTTGCCCAGGACAGACATCCATATAGTCTAATTTAAGGACTTTTGCCCAGGACAGACATCCATATAGTCTAACTTAAGGACTATTGCCCAGGACAGACATCCATATAGTCTAACTTAAGGACTATGGCCCAGGACAGACATCCATATAGTCTAACTTAAGGACTATTGCCCAGGACAGACATCCATATAGTCTAACTTAAGGACTATTGCCCAGGACAGACATCCATATAGTCTAATTTAAGGACTTTTGCCCAGGACAGACATCCATATAGTCTAACTTAAGGACTTTTGCCCAGGACAGACACCCATATAGTCTAACTTAAGGACTATTGCTCAGGATAGACACCCATATAGTCTAACTTAAGGACTATTGCCCAGGATAGACACCTATATAGTCTATAGCTTAAAAAGCAAAAAAATATTAAATATAAAAACATAAGTAAAAAATAAAGCAAAAAGAGCCATTAGTACAGAGGAATCGCAACACACGCATCATTCATGTTGTTATCACCACTATATATTGCACATGCCCATATTTCGAAGCGGAAGTTGAATATACTTTTTCTAATTGTTATAAAAAAATTGCTTTTATAACTATTAGATTATAACTATTTTTTATGTGTAAAATAGCACTTTTTTCAAGATAGATATTTATATAGATAAATTTAAAAAGAAAAATCTTGTGTAAATATAAAATTTGGTTCAAATCGTTAAAACTAATCCCGAGGCACACGAAATCAATTTAAATATATACAAAAATTGCTTGTTTACAATTATAAAATTCACGTTAAAAATCACGGATCATTATACAAAAGAAATTTGATACTAGTTAAAAACCGCTGAAATCTCACTTTGAAGTGTGGTATTCATTTTTGTTTAGTAGCGCCAAAGAATACAGGAAATTTCTGGAACGCCCAGAATGCCATCATTTTCACCGAGGTACGTCAGGCCAGGTTGATTTTTTAATTACTTCATTTTATTTTAACCAGAAATATATAAAATTTAAAGATGGATGCTTTCAATTAAGTAAATATATTATATATATATGTATATACATACCATAAGAATGAGTAGAGAACCAGGGATAGTATATCCATAAGCAATTGCTGCCATCCCCGAGAAAATGGAGATCAAGCCAAAACAGTATAATATGATAAATTTTAATGACAAAAATTGGGAGCCCTGGAAAGTAAAACTTTTAATTTTAAGTAATGCTTATTTGTGAAGCATTTTTAAAAAAATATATAATATGTACATTTTTCTTATGAAATAAATTTGTATTTGTAATATAGTAAACAACTGCAAATTTAATAAATTTTAAATAACTTTAGAGATTTTTTTCCCTCAAAAACATTATATAACAATAATAATTGGCAAAAATTTATTTATCTTAACGCAATGCATAACTAACATTTTTATCTATGTATGAAACAAATAATTCAAAATGTGTGGAAAAAGAATTCAAACTCTAAGGTTTGTAAAATGTTACTACATTAATCTATACTATAAAAATATAATACTATGTTTTTACTATATTAATCTTT
Source organism: Argiope bruennichi (assembly GCF_947563725.1). NCBI lineage: Eukaryota > Metazoa > Arthropoda > Arachnida > Araneae > Araneidae > Argiope > Argiope bruennichi. The sequence continues at coordinate 21,351,505 of NC_079157.1, read as the reverse complement.
AAAATAAACTCAGAACTGGGAATATAAAACCTAATATAGTTTAATATATATAGAATAGAATTTCATTTCATTCTATTAAAATATTTCCCAAATCATATTTATAACACAAATTTTCAGTGAAATACGTTTAAAAATTTTAACACAGAACAAGCAATGTACCGACGTCAGATTAAATTGCTCTCCCTATTTTTAAGTTAAAATATTTCTAATTTTCTTTTTAACTGATTATAATTTCTTTTACTGATTAATTTCATTGTAATTAATTACAATTGGCTAAGTCCTGATAAAAGAATTCGCTCCTTCTAAGTTTCCAATATATTCCTATGCGTTAGTGGATCAATTGATATTTTTAAATTCTTGAACATATATATATTCCGAAAGAGTTAGATTTAATATATACAATGCAATAAGTAAAATTGATTAACCAGAATGGTCTCTTCGAAACTTTCTTGCATAATCAGCAATAAAAGTTTTATCCGACTCCAAGCACAAGAAAGTGTAGACCTGGATATTGTCGCTAATGTTTTGTATGGCATGGCATGGCATGGCATTAACGAAAAATAATTATGAAATAGATATTTGGTGTGAATTTAATATTTTTATTGAACCTATCGCATGAATATATATATCGGACTCATTTTCTTAGACTGATTAAAACCGAAATTTGACATGAAATTACAGTTGTAGTCACTATGTCACATACCGAATTTTATTGATTTCAATCATTGAATTTATGTACGCGTTATTGCCTTTATATGTATACGAAAGCATACACCGACAATAGGTCAACTTTTTGTAAGATTTGGCTCAAAATTTGATAATCTATGCTATATATCTCAACTTGTGCATCAAATTTTATGTATCTAGACCTTTACGTTTTGAAGTTATGTTACGTTTTGTAGCGCACTTGTTTTTAAATAGCCAGGCAGAATTAAAAAAAAAAAAATAGATTTCGTTTAAATTATATCAATTGCAAATTCGTATTAGAGACCATTTACCGAATTTCATCTACCTGGCTCAAAGCTCTTTTGAATTATCTTGTTTGCAGGTAAATTGACGTTATACCAAAAATGTGTTTTTTCAATTTCTAACTACAATTTTTTCGATAAATTTTAATTTCTAACTAAAATTTTTCCAATAAATTTAATTTACTTTTCAACAAAAATTTTTCCAATAAATTTAATTTACTTTTCAACAAAAATTTTTCCAATAAATTTAATTTACTTTTCAACAAAAATTTTTCCAATAAATTTAATTTACTTTTCAACAAAAATTTTTCCAATAAATTTAATTTACTTTTCAACAAAAATTTTTCCAATAAATTTCACTTTTCAACAAAAATTTTTCCAATAAATTTCACTTTTCAACAAAAATTTTTAAAAATAAATTTCACTTTTCAACAAAAATTTTTAAAAATAAATTTCACTTTTCAACAAAAATTTTTAAAAATAAATTTCACTTTTCAACAAAAATTTTTTAAAATAAATTTCACTTTTCAGCAAAAATTTTTTAAAATAAATTTCACTTTTCAGCAAAAATTTTTAAAAATAAATTTCACTTTTCAGCAAAAATTTTTAAAAATAAATTTCACTTTTCAACAAAAATTTTTAAAAATAAATTTCACTTTTCAACAAAAAATTTTAAAAATAAATTTCACTTTTCAACAAAAATTTTTAAAAATAAATTTCACTTTTCCATATTTAAAACTAAATTTGTGTTTATATAAATTTTTAACATGTTTTATGGCCGTTTAAATAAGTACTTCCGGTTATTTCAATATCCACTTCCGTTTACCGATCATTACGAAAATATTAATATCTTAACTTCTAATTAAAGTAGAGATAAAAGTAAACCTGTTTTGGATAGCCCAAAGACTATTCTATCCAATAAAAGAATTTTAAAAAAATGTCATTTTTAGAGAAAATTGACTTTTTCAACGCTTTCAGATACCTTAAATGTTTGACGTAGAACTATGACATCATAGCTGTTATTTTCATGGAATGTAATGTTTTTTCGGGGGAAATTAAATAATTTAATTTTTATAACATGTTCAAAAAAACTTCACTCGCAATTAATCAAAATTTTGATAAAAGTATTTTCTCTTCCTCCCAATCGGGAAATATCACTTCATTCATTCTCAAGTGGGAAACATTGAAGGATTTGACTCCTGTTCTAAGATTAATCCATTATGGAACTGTTTTATCATTTCAGAAATTAGAAAATAGCAGTTTGTGTTTACAAAAATATTTTTCATAAAAATTCTATATAAATTAATGTGTTTAAAAATTTATTGGTAAATAGTTTATCATTTGGAAATCGCATTGCGACGGAAACACTCGTTTTTCAGCTTCCAAACGTGACATTCCTTTTAGTGAGAACACGATGTTTTGAAGCTCGAAGTTGCGTAGGCAATAAATAAAGCATAAATGACAATTTTCATTTTCAATTTTTTCCTGGCTAGAAAAGTTCTGGAGCTCTCGTAAACCGGTTTAAACTGGTTCATCACTTTAATTAAGACAGAAAACGACTTAAAAAATTATAATGCGACATGAACTAACATGAAATTTGCGATCGTAGATTTCATTTTCATTTTTTGATTTTGATTGTTGAAAATACCTACAGAAGGGTAAAAAGACGTAGATTAATTTTTCGGAGAAATTATACTTAAAACAATTGTATATATGCATTTATTTTTTGGAGCAATAAATAAGCCCTTGTATTAAGTGAATAATTATGAACCGAATTACTTTTCCGAGTGCAAAGGGTTAAATATCTCGAAAAGCAAAACTTCGCTCGGCAGTGATTTTTTTTTGTTTGCAAAATCGTGTGTATTCGGGGAAATTATTTAGATGCGATTAACACACTGATTACATATTAATATTTTCAATATTACCTATATATGAACTGGTCCTTTAAATAAAAAAATAAATCATGAATGGCACTTCATTTAACACGTTATTTGAAATAGTCTGCTGTATTACAGTATTTATTTCACAGTTTATCATTACTTATATTTTTGAACTTGTACTTAGTTTTACCATGGTGAAATCGGGTCCTAAATGGCGCTAAAAACATTGACGAGAGCAGATAGATGAATGTTATGATAGTTATAAAAAAGGCTTTTTCTTTGTGTAAAATCGCATTTTTTCTGGTTAGACCCCTTTATAGCCTAACTTAAAGACTATTGTATAGGATAGACCCCTATATAGCCTAACTTAAGGACTATTGTCCAGGATAGACACCTATATAGCCTAACTTAAGGACTATTGTCCAGGATAGACACCTATATAGCCTAACTTAAGGACTATTGTCCAGGATAGACACCTATATAGCCTAACTTAAGGACTATTGCCCAGGATAGACCCCCTATATAGCCTAACTTAAGGACTATTGCCCAGGATAGACCCCCTATATAGCCTAACTTAAGGACTATTGCCCAGGACAGACACCCATATGGTCTAATTTAAGGACTATTGCCCAGGACAGACACCCATATAGTCTAATTTAAGGACTATTGCCCACGACAGACACCCATATAGTCTAATTTAAGGACTATTGCCCAGGACAGACACCCATATGGTCTAATTTAAGGACTATTGCCCAGGACAGACATCCATATGGTCTAATTTAAGGACTATTGTCCAGGACAGACATCCATATGGTCTAACTTAAGGACTATTGCTCAGGACAGACATCCATATGGTCTAACTTAAGAACTATTGCCCAGGACAGACATCCATATGGTCTAACTTAAGGACTATTGCCCAGGACAGACATCCATATGGTCTAACTTAAGGACTATTGCCCAGGACAGACATCCATATGGTCTAACTTAAGGACTATTGCCCAGGACAGACATACATATGGTCTAACTTAAGGACTATTGCCCAGGACAGACATCCATATGGTCTAACTTAAGGACTATTGCCCAGGACAGACATCCATATGGTCTAACTTAAGGACTATTGCCCAGGACAGACATCCATATGGTCTAACTTAAGGACTATTGCCCAGGACAGACATCCATATGGTCTAACTTAAGGACTATTGCCCAGGACAGACATCCATATGGTCTAACTTAAGGACTATTGCCCAGGACAGACATCCATATGGTCTAACTTAAGGACTATTGCCCAGGACAGACACCAATATAGTCTAACTTAAGGACTATTGCACAGGACAGACATCCATATAGTCTAACTTAAGGACTATTGCACAGGACAGACATCCATATAGTCTAACTTAAGGACTATTGCACAGGACAGACATCCATATAGTCTAACTTAAGGACTATTGCACAGGACAGACATCCATATAGTCTAACTTAAGGACTATTGCCCAGGACAGACACCCATATAGTCTAACTTAAGGACTATTGCCCAGGACAGACACCCATATAGTCTAACTTAAGGACTATTGCCCAGGACAGACATCCATATAGTCTAACTTAAGGACTATTGCCCAGGGTAGACCCCCATATAGCCTAACATAAGGACTATTGCGCAAGGTAGACCCCCTATATAGCCTAACTTAAGGACTATTGCCCAGGACAGACACCCATATGATCTAATTTAAGGACTATTGCCCAGTACAGACACCCATATGGTCTAATTTAAGGACTATTGCCCAGGACAGACACCCATATGGTCTAATTTAAGGACTATTGCCCAGGACAGACATTCATATAGTCTAACGTAAGGACTATTGCCCAGGATAGACACCCATATAGCCTAACTTAAGGACTATTGCCCAGGATAGACAACCATATAGCCTAACTTAAGGACTATTGCCCAGGATAGACACCCATATAGCCTAACTTAAGGAATATTGCCCAGGGTAGACCCCCATATAGCCTAACTTAAGGACTATTGCCCAGGGTAGACCCCCTATATAGCCTAACTTAAGGATTATTGCCCAGGACAGACACCCATATGGTCTAATTTAAGGACTATTTCTCAGTACAGACACCCATATGGTCTAATTTAAGGACTATTGCCCAGGACAGACACCCATATGGTCTAATTTAAGGACTTTTGCCCAGGACAGACATCCATATAGTCTAATTTAAGGACTTTTGCCCAGGACAGACATCCATATAGTCTAACTTAAGGACTATTGCCCAGGACAGACATCCATATAGTCTAACTTAAGGACTATGGCCCAGGACAGACATCCATATAGTCTAACTTAAGGACTATTGCCCAGGACAGACATCCATATAGTCTAACTTAAGGACTATTGCCCAGGACAGACATCCATATAGTCTAATTTAAGGACTTTTGCCCAGGACAGACATCCATATAGTCTAACTTAAGGACTTTTGCCCAGGACAGACATCCATATAGTCTAACTTAAGGACTTTTGCCCAGGACAGACACCCATATAGTCTAACTTAAGGACTATTGCTCAGGATAGACACCCATATAGTCTAACTTAAGGACTATTGCCCAGGATAGACACCTATATAGTCTATAGCTTAAAAAGCAAAAAAATATTAAATATAAAAACATAAGTAAAAAATAAAGCAAAAAGAGCCATTAGTACAGAGGAATCGCAACACACGCATCATTCATGTTGTTATCACCACTATATATTGCACATGCCCATATTTCGAAGCGGAAGTTGAATATACTTTTTCTAATTGTTATAAAAAAATTGCTTTTATAACTATTAGATTATAACTATTTTTTATGTGTAAAATAGCACTTTTTTCAAGATAGATATTTATATAGATAAATTTAAAAAGAAAAATCTTGTGTAAATATAAAATTTGGTTCAAATCGTTAAAACTAATCCCGAGGCACACGAAATCAATTTAAATATATACAAAAATTGCTTGTTTACAATTATAAAATTCACGTTAAAAATCACGGATCATTATACAAAAGAAATTTGATACTAGTTAAAAACCGCTGAAATCTCACTTTGAAGTGTGGTATTCATTTTTGTTTAGTAGCGCCAAAGAATACAGGAAATTTCTGGAACGCCCAGAATGCCATCATTTTCACCGAGGTACGTCAGGCCAGGTTGATTTTTTAATTACTTCATTTTATTTTAACCAGAAATATATAAAATTTAAAGATGGATGCTTTCAATTAAGTAAATATATTATATATATATGTATATACATACCATAAGAATGAGTAGAGAACCAGGGATAGTATATCCATAAGCAATTGCTGCCATCCCCGAGAAAATGGAGATCAAGCCAAAACAGTATAATATGATAAATTTTAATGACAAAAATTGGGAGCCCTGGAAAGTAAAACTTTTAATTTTAAGTAATGCTTATTTGTGAAGCATTTTTAAAAAAATATATAATATGTACATTTTTCTTATGAAATAAATTTGTATTTGTAATATAGTAAACAACTGCAAATTTAATAAATTTTAAATAACTTTAGAGATTTTTTTCCCTCAAAAAAATTATATAACAATAATAATTGGCAAAAATTTATTTATCTTAACGCAATGCATAACTAACATTTTTATCTATGTATGAAACAAATAATTCAAAATGTGTGGAAAAAGAATTCAAACTCTAAGGTTTGTAAAATGTTACTACATTAATCTATACTATAAAAATATAATACTATGTTTTTACTATATTAATCTTTAAAATAAACTCAGAACTGGGAATATAAAACCTAATATAGTTTAATATATATAGAATAGAATTTCATTTCATTCTATTAAAATATTTCCCAAATCATATTTATAACACAAATTTTCAGTGAAATACGTTTAAAAATTTTAACACAGAACAAGCAATGTACCGACGTCAGATTAAATTGCTCTCCCTATTTTTAAGTTAAAATATTTCTAATTTTCTTTTTAACTGATTATAATTTCTTTTACTGATTAATTTCATTGTAATTAATTACAATTGGCTAAGTCCTGATAAAAGAATTCGCTCCTTCTAAGTTTCCAATATATTCCTATGCGTTAGTGGATCAATTGATATTTTTAAATTCTTGAACATATATATATTCCGAAAGAGTTAGATTTAATATATACAATGCAATAAGTAAAATTGATTAACCAGAATGGTCTCTTCGAAACTTTCTTGCATAATCAGCAATAAAAGTTTTATCCGACTCCAAGCACAAGAAAGTGTAGACCTGGATATTGTCGCTAATGTTTTGTATGGCATGGCATGGCATGGCATTAACGAAAAATAATTATGAAATAGATATTTGGTGTGAATTTAATATTTTTATTGAACCTATCGCATGAATATATATATCGGACTCATTTTCTTAGACTGATTAAAACCGAAATTTGACATGAAATTACAGTTGTAGTCACTATGTCACATACCGAATTTTATTGATTTCAATCATTGAATTTATGTACGCGTTATTGCCTTTATATGTATACGAAAGCATACACCGACAATAGGTCAACTTTTTGTAAGATTTGGCTCAAAATTTGATAATCTATGCTATATATCTCAACTTGTGCATCAAATTTTATGTATCTAGACCTTTACGTTTTGAAGTTATGTTACGTTTTGTAGCGCACTTGTTTTTAAATAGCCAGGCAGAATTAAAAAAAAAAAAATAGATTTCGTTTAAATTATATCAATTGCAAATTCGTATTAGAGACCATTTACCGAATTTCATCTACCTGGCTCAAAGCTCTTTTGAATTATCTTGTTTGCAGGTAAATTGACGTTATACCAAAAATGTGTTTTTTCAATTTCTAACTACAATTTTTTCGATAAATTTTAATTTCTAACTAAAATTTTTCCAATAAATTTAATTTACTTTTCAACAAAAATTTTTCCAATAAATTTAATTTACTTTTCAACAAAAATTTTTCCAATAAATTTAATTTACTTTTCAACAAAAATTTTTCCAATAAATTTAATTTACTTTTCAACAAAAATTTTTCCAATAAATTTAATTTACTTTTCAACAAAAATTTTTCCAATAAATTTCACTTTTCAACAAAAATTTTTAAAAATAAATTTCACTTTTCAACAAAAATTTTTAAAAATAAATTTCACTTTTCAACAAAAATTTTTAAAAATAAATTTCACTTTTCAACAAAAATTTTTTAAAATAAATTTCACTTTTCAGCAAAAATTTTTTAAAATAAATTTCACTTTTCAGCAAAAATTTTTAAAAATAAATTTCACTTTTCAGCAAAAATTTTTAAAAATAAATTTCACTTTTCAACAAAAATTTTTAAAAATAAATTTCACTTTTCAACAAAAAATTTTAAAAATAAATTTCACTTTTCAACAAAAATTTTTAAAAATAAATTTCACTTTCCAACAAAAATTTTAAATAATTTTCATTTTTCAACCAAAGTTTTTACGATAATTTTTCCTTTATATAGAAAACATTTTCGATAAATTTCACTTTCTAACGAAAAATTTTCAAATTTCATTTTTTCATGGAAATTTCCTGAGATATTTTTTTTAATATTCAATATAGAATTCAGTCTTTTCTATAAAGTACTATTGATAATGAAATTGTTTGTCTATTGTCAATAGTTATTATTGATTTGAAGTTTAATATTGCTCATTATCATGGGCAATACTAAAATTAAATGAATAGAAATGTGCCATGAGAGTTAATAAGTTTTCATTGCATATTATTAGTAAATCAAAAGAATAAATCTTTCACCCTAAAAAAATTACGATACTATGATTATCTCTCTATATTTAATCAAGTTTATTAAATCTATGATATTATAGTAAATACTTGCCATTCCGTCATTGATTTGTTCATAATCCGACCGTCGAATTTGTGAAGTGCTTCTGAACGCCCTAGGAATGTTTAAACAAATTGCTTGCATATTGTTAGCTTTGAAACAAAGCTATTTTCCAAAACTAGGAATGTTCAATTAAGGTTAAAAAATAGAGCAGCGTTCACACGAGGCCAACTATTGTACGCAATAGAAGGTCACGCCTACTTCAAGAAGATCACGTGACCGCAATGGGACAATGACAAAAAAATTGTACCGAATGAACGCTACTTAGGACATGCTGAGAATGTGTTGCCATACATGCGAGCTCAGCTCAAAGTCCATCAATTTACTAATCTTGAAAGGAAACTAAATTGATCTATTCGTCATCTATTGTGAATATAAAGTCATCTAACAATTTTTGTTCAGAAAGGTCGTTGATTTTTCGAGTTCTTGTGTTCATATTAGGATGGACCAATACTCTTTGAATGATTTTAAAATTTCGTAGAAATCTTGATAAATTCCAAGAAAAGGTTATCTTCAGAATCAAAAATTTTTAAAATATGAAGAATCATACAAATCGAATTTTTTTGACAGTTACACCATTTTTTTGCATCCTTCATTTACATGAAAATAAAGTCTAAATCCTCAGTTCTTCCATTAAAGTAAAGATATAATGGATTTCCTAATTCATGTTAATTATAATAGTACTGTGAGGTAAACACATGATGCTACTTCCTATATGGCCTTTTAGTTTAGATTTAATTGGATTTACGTACTGTTTCGCACCAATTTTGGAGGCAATTTGGGATAACTTGCAACCTTTCAAACCCCTGCTATGATGATGACTCGCACACTGAAACTTTGTTCAAAACTTCAAACCTCATAAGAAGAATCAAATTTGAACCACTGGTCATATCATATTGAAAGCATCAGTTTTCGTCTGAAAACAGCAGTCAGGGCTTCGAACCCCTCCCTATCGAAAATTCCAATTATATATTTGTTGGATTGCACTTAAAGTGTTAAACAACATCAGATGCAATTGAAACTTCAGAATTCAACAATCGTATGAATCTGATTAAGAATCGTTGGATCTTATGAAATTTGAGTAACTTAAATGGTTACGCGTCAATACTGATCAGAAAGTGATGGATATGTTCGAGGCAAATGATGTGATCTGAAATAGGCTTTGACTCCCATGGTCTGTTGACAGCAAAAGATCTACATTGCTGCTGACCATCGGTTCGCACCTTTTTCAAGGAATGAGGCGTATCATTTCCGAAGAAATAAAAATAAACACAGTTTCCATATGTTGGATTCCACCCGAATCACTTGTGATTCACATATGCTATCAAATTAGATTATATATGATCCATTGCAATTAAGGGGGCCACGTTGGCAAGGCCCCGCCTTCTGGCATGGACCCAACGAAATCCCTTATTTGAGACTTTAAATTACATGATCGTGTTTCTTTTATTCAGAGATTGTCCTTATATAAACGGGATCTGAAAGTTAATATGCTAACAATATGTTGAGGATCGCAGTGGCCTGATGGCCTGGTCTCGTCTTCGGGTTTCCAGGTTCGAGACCCAATTCCGTTGAAGAATCGTTATGGAAGTGAAATCCCACGTATTTAAGTAAGATGTCTGAAAATAAAAGTTCCAGTTCTGATTATGCTATAACATAAATGATTCTTCTGCTTCTTCTTTTTTTTTAAAGAGTTAATAATTTTGGACACAAAACTAAGAAGACGATTCAACACAAATCAGAGCTGGCTAAGACTAATAATCTTACCTGTGGACGAGGAATTTGTTTTTCTTTACCTTCCAACGAGGCAGTTTTTACTTTGATGTCATATGTATACTCCTTCTAATTCTCATGTGTTCCCGTTGTGGCCTGGTGGGTCTCGGCTTCGGAACCAGAGGGTTTCAGCTTCGCGACCCGTTTCCACCGAAGAACGGTCTGGTTGCAAGCGGATCTGGTTCTTGTTAAATCCTCCGGGGTCAAATGTGGTGCCAGCTCAGGCGTCATCCTTGTCATCTGAACCATGGCTCAAAATTACGAGGTCTGTCTCTAAAAGAAGTGTATCCCTAGTGTAATCCCCTAGTGTTGTTTTGAAACGGAACTTTAAGGTAATTAAACTATTCAGTGCGCTATGATTTTTTTCTAAATTTCTGTCTATATCTTTATGCATCTAATTATATCAAGGAAAAGTGCATCAGTGTTTAAAATGGACGCATTCTACAAAAAATGTTTTCATCAGTGTTAGATTTTAAAATTAAAACTTAATTTTAAGTATAACATTATAAATCTCATTAAAAGCATGCTTTATACTGAAACGTATTTCAATATGTTAAAAATAAGCCTAACTATTTTATCTTGACTATCAAGAATCGGGAAAAAGCTAGGATAAAATGTTCCTAGTAATAATGAAAAAGATTCGATTCAACTTCAGATGTAAAATATGCTTAAAATATTTAAAAACAAATAAAGTTTTACGGCAAAAACAATTGACATAATTGAAAAAAAATTCTTGAAATTTTAAGATGCAGGAAAAAAAAAATGTTTTGATATTTTATGGAATTTACGGGGTTTGTCCCTAAAAAGCCACAGGGTTGCTTTAAAACAGGACGTTAATATAACTAATCCATGCCACTGCGATTAAGAGATAGCAAAGATGTTGTCTAAATATATAGATTGTTCGAATCACATCCGTAATTGAGAAAGCATGTTAAACTTAAAAGGGATTTTTAAGATTATGAAAATTACCTTAAGTATTTCGTTAAAAAAACCTCAAAAATGTTTTTGTTTACATCAGATGAAGCATATGCCAAGACTACATCACATCATCTAAAGCTTACTACCGTGAGTTTAGCCGTAGCCGTAAACTTACAGCCGTGAGTTTACTTTGGTTTAGCTTAATTTTCATTGCCTCCCCATGGGGGGCACCTCGAAATAAGGATGGGAAGCTTCCGACATGGTGGTTGATTCTCGTCACCCTGGAGGCTACATGAAAAGGTGGAGGTCTGGCTCCTCCCATCGATGACGGGACGTACTTTCTTAGGGAAGGGTTGTTTTTGTGGCCAGTGAGGGCCCTTGCGACTCAACTACAGTTTCCGTCAGTGTTGCTGTTGTGGCGGTCCGGCCATTCAGTATTATTCTTCCGTATGCCTTCGGGCCGGTCGGTGAGTCAGTGATGCGACTTAATTTTAGTTACCGTCAGGTTTAGAAGCCTCGCAATGACTGTTTTGAGCATATACCTTACAATATTGAACCTTGACGATATAATGCGGCCACTGCATTTTAGTTTAGTATTGTTTAGTTATATTAACGTCCCATTTAAAGCAACACTAGGGCTATTTTGGGACGGACCTCGTCATTTTGAACCCCAGTCAGATGAGGAGGACGAGACCTGAGCTGGCACCCCCGTCTCCACACCACACCTACGGGAGGACGTTTGACCCTGACGGATTTATCGTGCAACAGCCTCCCCCCCCCCCTTTATACGGCGGTTCTTCTGTGGAATGGGGTCTCGAACCTGAAACGTTACGGCTCACAAGCTGAGACCTTACCACCAGGCCACCACGGCCCTGCGGCAACTGCAGTACTCTTGTGAAGACGGAGATGTATTTCTGAACTTTTTGCTGAACTTAAGAAATTAAACAATTCGCCTTATTAATTTTTACCATGTTCCAGCTTTTTGAAGATAATAAACAGTTGAAATATATAAATAGCTGTCATTTTTGAACATCCTTCGTTGATACATGTGTTGACTAGTTCAACGTAGCAATGAAATAAAAGGTATTAGAAAAACTCTACTTTTAGAATTTTAAATATTAGAAATATTTCATTAATTCTTGCATTTTTATATCCATGTAGAGACACTAGCACACACTCAATATTTAATTATTCAGTAACTGAACATTTAGTTATGAAGATATTAATACAATACATTGGCATTAAGAATGTACAATTATACTAAACTTCAAGTTAATTGCAAACTTTCATCTTTATAAACATTAAAAGAAATTCTAATTGTTATTACTCTTTATAAAAATTTAAAAAAAAAGGGACGTTAAAGATATTCTAAAGGCCCAAGGTGGTATAATTATTTTAAGAGCAAATTATAATTTAAATCGCATTCACTTAAAAAAAAAGACTTATCGAAATAATGATTCAAGATTTACTCTAGGACATTCATTGAAAATTAAATTTATTGTATTTTTTTCGTGAATTAAGATTAAAAAAAAATTCTTTTCGAAATGGACACTCTAGTTAAAAATTTCTATTTTTAGCATCCTAATGACATTTAATACGGCACTCCACCCCAACACCGTGCACGAAGCACATCGTTGGCGGAGATGGTGGAATCCGAAAAATTATCTGCTATAAGCTACCCACATGGGTCTTTACCAAGGGAAACACCCAACCCACCCGTTTGGCAGAGCAAACAACGGTGGCTACCTAGAGCCTAGGAAAGTAATCATTAACCAACGTTATAATTTGCTAAATAACGTGTAAGTTCTTAGGATCCTGTATTAGAAGATCTTTTGTTGGGGTGTAGTTTAGTTTTTGTCGGAGTGATTGTGTATAAGCACACTCGAAAATATAGTGGTCAGGTGTGCAGACATCACCACAATCGCAGAGCGGATTATCAGTGATGCCGAATCTCTTAAAATAAGACGGGAACCTGCCGTGACCAGAAAGGAATTGTATGATTAGAGGGTGAAAAGTTTTTATTTTGGTGGAAACCTTTGGCAAATATTGATGGGTCTGTGGACCTGTGGTGGTGGACGCCCATTCATTTTGCCATTCTTCAATTATGTTTCGATGAATATAGGGACACTGTATTCTTGCGTGTGGCAAGTTTAGCTTGTTTGTCCGCTTCCTCGTTGCCTGCAACTCTGATATGTGCTTTAACCCAGAAGAAAGAGGGTCGGTGGTTGGTATTAACAATTTTAATTTTTTCCATGAGTTGTTTCAATATCCAGGTTTTTCTTTTTGGGGAAGCGAGAGCTGTCAGGAGCGAGAGCGAATCTGAGAAAATTGAGGCATTACTCCATGAATTCGTTTTTTCAATATAATCAAGTGCCATGAAAAAAGCATAGGCTTCGGCTTGGAAAACAGTGGCGTGGTCTTCCAGCCTATGTGAGTCAATACGAATGAGTTTGTTAAAGTAATAGCAGGCAATGGCTGATCCTACTTTGTTGTCAATTTTGGAGCCGTCTGTATATATTTCGATACCGTCTCCTGATGGTGGAGTTTTTCTGAAAGGATATGTTGTCCACTCACAAGGGTGTTGCTCATAAGGGTTTAGGGATGGTTCATATATGTCTGGTTCAAAGACTGTATCATTTAATTTGACTTGTAATTTTTGAGTTTTAATTAAGAAGTTGGCAAACAGCTCTTTGGCTCTTAAGTGGAGAGGTAGGATACCTGCTAGTATTTGGAGGGCATGAGTGCTTGTTGTCCGGTAAGCCTTCAATATTTTTACTAAAGGTCTCCTCTGGATGATCTCAAATGTTCTCTTGATCTGTTTGTATTTAAGTTTGTGACCCCAGGCCCCATAGCCGAAAAGTACATATGGTTCGAAGGCACCTGAGTAAATACGTTTGAGTAGGTGGTGGTGTAGCATCCTAATGACAGTGCGCTTTTAAATATTTTATTATTTACAATGTTGAGTCTAAATATATTATACTATTAGAATAACATGGATTGGAGTTTTAAAATCATTTTTTCACAATTTAACTGCAAGTTTAGTTATAATAACGTCCCGTTTTAAATCATCACTAGGGCTATTTGGTGATGGACCTCGTAATTGTGAACCATTGTCAGATGACGAGGACGAGACCTCAGCTGGCACCCCCTCTCCAAGCTTGCTCACCACACCAGTGTGAGGACATTTGGTCCCGATGGATTTAACTTACGCGATGGTTCTTCAGTGGAATCTGAAACTTTCCGATTCCGAAGCCGAGACCTTACCACCAGGCCGCCGCGGCCCCAATTTAACTACTAAATAATTAAAGAATGAAAAAAATCGACCAACATTTCTAGAAATTCACTTTAGATAAAGAGTGTTACTGCCGTCTGTAATTACTAATAAAAATGTCAATGACTTCAGGGCGTGGCAAATACATGAAAAATGAATTGTCATACTTTTTTCTCATGCAAAACAAATTTAAAATAGTAAAAATATATTAAGTGTTCAATCTCGAGTTCACTTTATACACATAATAAGAATCGTGTTGTGTTTAATTTCGATGTAGAGGAAAAAATAACACACTTTTGAATAGTATTTCTTCCACTATAAATACAGAAATTTAATCTTTTGGGGTCGAATCATAAAACGTTTCATTTGGGTTTATCTATATCAAATTTGTGTCTAAAATTGATTTGGTTTGCAAGAATAAATAATTCAAATTCTTGAAATTTATGCAAATGTAACGAATTTAGTATTTGTGTAGGAAAAATTATACTCAAGTTGCAAATTTCAATAAAATTTTTATTCGTCAAAAAGATTAAATTGACTAAAAATATCTTTCAGAAAAATTTGTCTAAAAACGAAAGCGATACCCGATGATCGGCATTCAAGAAATCGTTGTGATCTGGAAAGAGTCTTAAACATCAGAAAAAGGCTCCGGTAGTGGCACTCCTTCAGTCGAACAGCTTGGTAATGATTTACCTTCAATCGGACGCTCTTGATTCAACGGCACCGGTACCTGCGTTCCTTCAGTCGGAGGCTCTCGATCCAACGGCACCGGTACTTGCGTTCCTTCAGCCAGAGGCTCTCGATCCAACGGCACCGGTACCTGCGTACATTCAGAAGGAGACTCTCGATCCAACGGCACCGGTACCAGCGTACTTTCAGAAGGAGACTCTCGATTCAGAGACTCCGGTACCGGCGTACTTTCAGAAGGAGACTCTCGATTCAGAGACTCCGGTACCGGTGTACTTTCAGCAGGAGGCTCTGGAATCAGCGACTCCGGTATCGACGCACTTTCAGTCGGAGGCTCTCGATTCACTGCCTCCATTAACGGTATCCTTTCAGTCGGAGTTTCTTGATTCACTGCCTCCAGTAACGGTGTACTTTCAGTCGGAGATTCTTGATTCACTGCCTCCAGTAACGGTGTCCTTTCAGTCGGAGAATCTCGAGTCAGCAGTTGAGTCAGAACTTCTTCAGGATCAAACGGTTCGGCAGTTCCGAAACACCACCAACAGCAGATTCTGCAGTAGCGAAAGCATATTTGCAGTGTTTTTTTCACTTGATGCAGTGTTTTTTTGAGCGGCGAATACAAGCAGCAGCCAACAGGAATCTGTACAAAATAAAACCATCTTCAAATGCAGAACAATTTTAGGTGGTCTCTTATATCTAATAAATCGGATAAACATTTTAGGAATCAGAAATTTGTAATTTTAGATTAGACAAATGTTTGACGAATAAAAATTTGAAGATTTAATGTAAAATCAAAATTCGGGTATTGAATTATTTCAATATGGGCATTATGTAACTACTTGGATGTGAATTTATCGTTTCAATCATGGTTGCATTTATTTTTTAGTTACACTTTATTTTTTTAAAGATTTTTATCGATGCTTGTAAGAATTTTAATCCATATCTTGATATTTATATTTTTATTGTGTTTATTCATTTTGTCGGAGGTTTACCAGTTTTGTAAGACTTTTAGGAATGTAAGTTACGAGAATGCGACTTAACGGATGATGAGCGGAAATTAGGGAAGACTATTATTTAACGATTTAAAGGGAAAAGACAGCAACAAAAGTACAAATTTCTGCAGTTTTTTTCATTTATATTGAAGTTTAGACATGTAACACATATATGCTTCATTTATTAAAGAAAATGAGGCGTTTTCAGATTTTTTAAACGTTTTTAGAAAATAAGAATGAAATGTATTTTCTAGCTGTAAATATGTTTGCATGATATTCTACCCTACAATTATAAACTTTGAATACAGTATTCTGCTTTTTCCGTTGAACAATATCCAGTCTAAATTAGTCATATTATATATGTTTTTGTTTATTTTGAGACACTAGATTCTCATATACATCGGTAAAAAATTCACAAATCTATCAATATCACTTTCCAAATTAATCAGTACCAATTTCAGGAGTAATAGAACTAAATAAATTTATTTTCATGCATATTTGCTCTTACCCCCCTGGATGTACGAATTTATTTAATTTTCTAATTAGATGAAACATTCTATTTGTGACATCAATTATTCTTTTGATACTTAAAGCAATACAAGGGCATTTGAGTTATTGAAGCATTTGTATGTAATTTTGGCATTTTAAATTACTTGATGTCTTCACTTAATTGCAGGTTTAAAATTAAAAGTTCAGTAATTCGATGGTAAGTCAAACTCTGCAATGTATGCGATGGGATTAATAATATATAACTACTATTAGTAATACATAACTGTTTCGACTTCAGCTGGGAATAACCAATCTTCAAACAGGTAAAGATATCATGATATCCTGAATTCGGAAAGGTCCATGGTGCTCTCTAGGTTTTCACATAGTACAATTTATTTTCTGTATTTAAATGGAATTGGTTTTGACACTATTAAAGAAAACCTATTATCGAATGTATGCACATACAGAAGCATCAGGATGAGGCTGCGTATGAATGCCACTTGCAAATTTTGCAGAAGCCTCATTTCTGTGGCTACCAACATTGTCAATTATCCCCCTCCCACGAAAAAAAATTGGGAGTCGTCTGATCAAAACTTTCTTGCCAGAGAACATGCTATGTTTTACATGGCATTAGCGTACAAATATTAAATGTGGCACAAATTTTGATTTGAGAATAGCGTTGAAAGATCTCTGTACTCTAGTTTATGGGTATTATCTGAGTATCGTCTATTTACAAGAGATTGAAGAGCAGACAAGGAATCTGACAACATCTCTGCAGAATGACCAAGGGCGGAAAGCCAGTTGCTTTAATGCCGTATAAATAGCCTCGATTTCGCCATCGTAATGAATGGAATGAGCACGTATTGGTGCATATCATGAAAAAAGATCACAACACACACCGGCTCCAGCTCTCGAGCCGAATGTGATGTAATAATGCTACTTGATAAAGGTTAATCAAGATGAAATTTCAATAACTATTTTTGGAACTTTAAATTAATCTAAATTCTTATACATACCACCAAGAAGAGTAAAAAATTAAGACCAGGGTAATCAGAGACAGCAACCGCCACTCCGGTTATAAGGAGAAGAATGCAAATAATACTGCACACTTTTTCGCAGCTGCCGATTACCTGAAAAAAATTTCAGATTAAAATATATATGTCGTAATGGATTAAGTTATTGGAAAATATGAAATTAACAAATTATGTCAAGTAATCTTCATAATTCTGAAATGTTTTACATACTTGTGAATTATTTTCTTGTATGCTTATTACGATGGAGATTTACTATAGAATTTTTCAATTTTTAACTCATTTGTTTTCAGAAATTTTGTGCAGTTTCTTTTTTCGGGGGGGGGGGGAGTATTTCAATAGATTCAAAATAATTTTTTATATCTAATTTTACATTGTAATAGAAGCAGCATTTTGTAATGGGATAATTCCTACACATTTTAATCTACATTTAAGCTACACATGTTTGGGATAATCTACACATTGTAACACTAGGTTTATGGAGACGTGTTATTTCGACACATAAGGAAAAAAAACAAGCAAAGTTCGCATTTTTATTTTATCTTCTGCACTGATTTTTATTCGTTGAACCAGTTAAATATATATCGATGTCTATTTCCTTCGAACCTATTGAAATATTGCAATTCTGTCTATGGTATACCTATCTTTCCGAATGGTATACTTATCTTACTTTCTTGTGTCAGTTTGATGCGATCGTAAACCTAGTGTTAAAAGACAATAACAAACATACCCCGTAAACAATAGCATATTACAATGAGACAAAGTTTGGAATGAACATAGTATAAATGAAGAGCAAAAATTCCATCAGAGCTGCCTCTTTTCAATGGCCTCACTAGCTTTTTTTCAACATTTGGGACTTGGTGGCAATAAAGCCATAGATCTTATATAAGAATATACTGAATCAAAAGTATCCTAAATGATTTTCTATTTCGGGTTGAACAATCAACTTGCAGAAGGAAATAAGAAAAAAAAAATACAAAAACATTGATATATTCTCCCACCACCTAGTACTTCGTAAGAACAAAAGGGTTACCAAATTGGCCTTTGTGAAAGAAATAGAAGCAATAACGGTTGTAAAATATGTGAAAAGATTGCTTGCGGAAAGTGTACAAACACAATTGAGTGAGCGATAAGATGAAATTCAAAAAGGTTTTGATTAAATTCTTACTATTAAAAAGGGAAGTAAACAATTTACCATCAAAGGTGGTTATAAAATAAATTAGGAAATATTGTAATGTCTTGATCATGGTCGATCAAATATCAATTCTTTTATTTATAGCCTTATATATGTACACAAAAAAACAATTTATTCTCTTCTAGGTTGATATTATTCACAAAATTCACACAGCAGTTGAAAAGTTAATCATGAAATAGTTCATCGATCAAATATGAGCGCCCCCACACACCCACCATCTGATGGACCATCTACATCAGAGGTCAAAAATAAAAATATGAATGATTAGATATTTAAAATCGATTTCGTTAAAGAAATTTTCATTCTCGAATATAAAATGTTGGAAGAGTTTATGCTTAATTTTTGTAAAGAATTATAACAATATTGTTCATACAGGTTTTCTGTATTAAATATCAGAAATTTCATTTTTATAAATTAAATAAGATTCGAATGCACCTAATGAGTGTTATAGATATTGCCTTATGCTGTAATTTTTCTCTTACTATCAACATCAGTGTACGATGACTTTAAGAATTCCTTGAAATAAATGGAATTTTAATTAAAAATTAAAAATACTTCGACAAATTTAAATAGTTAATAAAGAAATTAAGACAGTTCATTAATAAAAATTTAATTTTAGCAAAACGTTACCTTTCATGTCGAAACCAAAAAGAAATTTTTTTTCATTATAAGTACCACCGATAAAGAAAAAACATTAAAATAATAAATTTCAATAATATGTATAATAAAACAATACTTAAAGAGGACATTTCCTATCACATTAGATTAATGCATCAAAATTAGAAATGACCGTACTCACGTTTTCAGAAAAAATCTGCTGCATAGCCGACGGATCAGGTCGATAACCGGCTCTAAATCGCCGAGGTATGTTTAAAACATATGTTAACATATTATTCATTTTTATTGCAATATAATTCCATAAAATTGAGAATACTAAAACAATGCTAAGGTATTAAAATACGTAATACTTCAATGCTGAAATATATTATTTCTTGACTGAGGATAATGTATTGCCATACATAGGAATTCGGTTCAAAATTCATGAATTAATTCTTTTTTCAAACATACCTGAAGTGGTTTAGTGGTAGAGCATCAAGCCTGATTCTGCCCTATATCCGGTAACATAGGATTCTATGTAATATCATCTTTCTATTCTGATAGCATAGGATCATATGTAATCATTTTTCTGTTCCGGTAGCATAGGATCCTATGTAATCATCTTTCTGTTCCGGTAGCATAGGGTACTATGTAATCATCTTTCTGACTCGGTAGCATAGAATCCTAAGTAATCATCTTTCTGTTTCGGTAGTGTAGTATACTATCTAATCATCTTTCTATTTTTGTAACATAGGATCCAATGTTCATCTTTCCGTTCCGGTAGCATAAGGTCGTATGTAATCATCTTTCTGTCTCGGTAGCATAGAATCATAAGTAATCATCTTTCTGTTTTGGTAGTGCAGGATACTAGGTAATCATCTTTCTATTTCGGTAACATATGATCCTATGTAATCATATTTCTGTTCCGGTAACATAGGATCATATGTGACCATATTTCTGTGCTGATCAAAATAAAGATATTAATGACTTAATAATGTAATAATTGTGGTTTTAGAATCTAAATTTTGTTTCTCATGATTTATCGCCACAATGGTACTGTGCAAAAGAATTTTGAATATATACTCGATTATCAATCCATGGATCATAATTATGATCTCCAATTGGCTTCGTATAGCTTTAAATCGTATAAATTTAAATTGGAGATAGGATAAGATTGAACAGGATCACGGTAATAAGGCTGTGAAAACTCAGCCATGGGATTCAAACATTCCTAAATCACAGTGGAGTGGAAGATTGGAAAGGTAGTGTCTCTATGAAGTGTCGTTCTAACATGGGATCAGAATTAAAAAATGCCGGCGTCCTGGCATAGGGGTAGCGCATCTTCCTCGTGATCTGGCCGTACCGGGTTCGAGTCCCAGCTTGGGCATTGTTGTTCTTCCTGTTCTATCTGTGAGATGTGTGAATGTGCCCTCCTGTAAAAAGGGATTGTGCAAGCGAATGAGTGATGCGTGAGTAGTCAAGTCGTAGTCTTGGCCCAAGTTGGCTCTACGATAAAAACAAGAGGCGCTCCCCCTTCAGCTTAAATTGGCTCTCTTTGAGCAGCGGGCCTGTCCGTGGCAAGTGCCATAAGAAACAACAAGTTTTATGGTGTTTGAATGTCTTTAGTTGTGGAACGACAATTTGGTGGAATATTTAGAATTTTGAGGAGATTTTCTTTAAGTGGTGGCATGCTTCTCTTTTAAAAAGAAGATAAGTGTATTTGAAGATGAAGTATGACCACTTTGTGGCTGGAAGCCAACTGTCTCGAAGAGGATGACATTCGATGAATCGGCTGGTGTTATTGATTGGTTATGCTAAAGACAGCAGTCGGCCACAACAAATCCTGTCAATACTGCTTCGTTAAGTGGTGGCAGGGTAGTCGTCTGTACATAAAAAGAAGACTTTCCTCATGCTGTTACAATGTGAAAGTTTCAAAAGGTCTCTGGCTCAAAATTTGCTTCTTCGTTAGAATATAATTCAAATTATGATCTGAATTAGCCTTTTCCATGTAAATATAATGTTGATATATTTAAAATGTGATTCAGGACACAGATTTTCATTCTCTTCACCACGCGTTGGTTTTAAATTATGTAATGTTCTATATTAGGTGTGAAATGAAAACATTTTCTGGAGAAAAAAATGTCTGACTCAATATTTATCTCTCCAATAGCCTTCAAAAAGTTTAGAATCAGATTATAAATCATACATAAATTTTAAAAAATTGTTTATTTAAATAAGACTACAAATACATAGCAATAAAAGTTCGGTTTTGAGATTTAAAATCCCTCACAATGTTGGATATAGAAGATTTTATCGACATCGATGGGCTTACCGACAACCTCTCCCATTAAGGAGCACCTCAGATATGAGGATGTGAAGCTTCTGGCATAGTGGTTGGTTCTCGCCAAATGGTAGGTACAAAAATAAAGGGGGTCGGCTAGCTCCTACCGCCGAAAGAGAAGTGCTTACCGTAGGCGATGATGTCCCTTAGAACACAATCTTAGTAGCCGCCAATGCTATCGCGTTGGTCCAGTCAGTCAGATTTTATATATATGCCTTAGCAGGGAGGTCGGAGCAGCCAAGTTTGGTTATCGAGAGCCTCAATTGTAGGTTATTGATAAACTGTCCTCCTTTTCATGAGATTAGATTTGATTAGATATATTAATGTCCTGTTTTAAAGCAACATTACTGTTATTTTGGAATGGATCTCGTAATTTTGAACCACGGGCAATTAACAAGAACGATACCTGACCAGACAACCCATCTTCCAATTTCCACACTATACCAACGAGAAGACATTTAGCCTCGACGGACTTAATATGCACCAGACCCGTTAACACGGCTGTTCATCGGTAGAATCGGGTCTTTTACCTGGAACTCTCCAGTCTCTAAGTTGATATCTTACCACTAGGCCACTGTTGCCCTTTTGGTAAGTTAGAATTCAAATTAAGGTTCGGTTTAGTTTTCTTCATGTGAAAACAGAGGGAATTATAGAAGTGATGGGGTGAAAAAAAATGAAAGAAAACTTAAATTAAAAATTATTTAACCATGTTTCAAATTTAGGACTTCAAATCACACTATTAATCAAAATAACTAATTTTAATGCCGGCGTCCTGGGCTAAGGGTAGCGCGTCTTCTCCGTGATCTAGGCGTTTCGGTTTCGAGTCCTGGTTCGGGCATGGGTGTTCTCTTCCTTGTGTTGATGCAAAGATGTTGTCTAATTATATAGATTGTTCGAATCACAGCCATAATTGAGAAAACATGTTAAATTTTAAAGGGATTTTTAAGATTATGAAAATGACCTTAAGTATTTCGTTAAAAAAATCTCAAAAATAATATTTGTTTACGTCAAATAAAACATATCAAGATTATATCACATCGTCTAAACCTTATCACCAAGCAGCTGTGAATTTAATTTGATTTAGCTTAATATTAGTTACCTCCCCATGAGGAGTACCTCGAAATGAGGATGGAAAACTTCCGGCAATGTGGTTAGTTGTCGCCCCCTAAAGGCAACATGAACAGGTGGACGTCTGGCTCCTCCCATCGATGACGGAAAGGGAAGGGTTGTACCGCGGCCGGTGATTGCCTTTAGGACTCAACTACATGGTCAGATTTGAACCATGGTCAGATGATGAAGACAACACCTCAGCTGGCACTCCCACTCCAAACGTGCATACCACAACAGTGTTCCTATAGATTTAACTTACACGCCTGTTTTTCTGTGGAATCGAGTATCGAACCTAAAAATTCTCCGGTTCCGACCTTACCACAGGCCGCCGTGGCCCTAATGTAACTACGAAATGGTTAAGAAATGAAAAATAGACCAATATTTCCAGAAATTCACTTCAAATAGAGACTGTCTGCAAATACTAAACAAAATGTCAATCACTTCAGGGTGTGTCAAATACACGAAAAATGAATTGTAACTCTTTTTCCTCATACGAAACAAATTTAAAATAGTATAAATAAATTAAGTGTTCAATCTCGAGTTCACTTTATACACATAATAAGATTCGTGTTGTGCTTAATTTTGATGTAAAGGAAAAAAAGAATACACTTTTGAATAGTATTTCTTCCACCATAAATTCAGAAATTTGATCTGGATTAACATTTGGGGTCAAATCATAAAACATTTCATTTGATTTTATATCAAATTTTCATGTCTAAATTGATTTTTTGCATGAATAAATAATCCAAATGAATTGAATTTTTTTATGCTAATGAAAATAAATGAATATTTGTGTAGAAAAATTAAAATGAGCAAAATACAAATTAATTTCATTAAAAATTTTATTCGTCAAAAAGATTAAATTGACTAAAAATATAGTTTTAGCAAAATGTGTCTAAAAACGAAAGCTATCCTTGATGATCGGCTTTCAAGAAATAGTTACCATCTGGAAAAAGTCTTAAACATCAAAAGAATAGTCCGGTAGTAGCGCTGCTTCAGTCGGACGCTCTTGATTCAATATCTCCGGTACCGGCGTTCCTTCAATCGAACACTCTTGATTCAACGACTCCGGAACCGGCGTACTTTCAGTAGGAGGCTCTTGATTCTCTGCCTCCACTAACGGTGTCCTTTCAGTCAGAGATTCTTGATTCTCTGCCTCCACTAACGGTGTCCTTTCAGTCGGAGTCCCTTGATTCATTGCTTCCGATAATGGCGTCCTTTCAGTCGCAGCCCCGTGATTCACTGCTTCCAGTAACGGCGTCCTTTCAGTCGGAGAATCTCTAGTCAGTAGTTGAGTCAGAACTTCTTCAGGATCAAATGGTTCAGCAGTTCCGAAACAATAATAGCAGCAGCAGCAACATATTCTTTTGCAGTGGCGAAAGTATTCTTTCCAATTCACTTTATTCAGTGTTTTTTTCAGCGGCGAATACAAGCAGCAGCCAACAGGAATCTGTACAAAATAAAACCATCTTCAAATGTAGAACAATTTTAGGTAGTCTCTTATATCTAAAAGATCGGATAAACATTTTAGGAATCAGAAATATGTATTTTTAGATTAGACAAATGTTTGACGAATAAAAATTTGAAGAAGATTTAATGTAAAATGAAAATTCGGGTATTGAAATATTCCAATATGGCCATTATGTAACTACTTGGATGTGAATTTATCGTTTCAATCATGGTTGCATTCATTTTTTAGTTACACTTTATTTTTTTAAAGATATTTATCCATGCTTTTTATCGAAAGACTTTTATCGATGATTGTAAGAATTTTAATCCCTTTTCAGGAAATATATTGATCTTTATGTTTTTATTATTTTTATTCATTCTGTCAGATGTTTACCAGTTTTGTAAGACTTTTAGGAACGTAAGTTACGACAATGCGACTTAACGGCTAATGAGCGGAAATTAGGGAAGAATATTATTTAACGATTTAAAGGAAAAAGACAGCATCAAAAGAACACATTTTTGCAATTCTTTGCATTGCCAGACCTTTATATTGAAGTTAAGACATATTACACATAAATGTTTCATTTTTGAAAAAAATGGGGAGTTTACAGATATTTTAACACGATTTTGGAAAATAAGAATGAAATGTATTTTATGGCTGTAAATACGTTTGCATGATATTCTAGCCTACAATTATGAAATTTGAATACAGCATTCTGCTTTTTCCATTGAACAATATCCATTCTAAATTAGTCATATTATGTATGTTTTTGTTTATTTTGAGACACTAGATTCTCATGTCCATCGGTAAAAATTCACAAATCTATCGATATCACTGTCGAGATTCATCAATACCAATTTCAGTAGTCATTAAGAACTGAATAAACTTGTTTTCATACATATTAGATATTAAACCCCTGGATTTACGTATTTATTTAATTTTCTAATTAGATGACATTCTATTTGTGACATCAATTATTATTTTGATACTTAAAGCAATACAAGGGCATTTGAGTTATTGAATCATTTTTATGCCATTTTGGCATTTTAAATTACTTGATGTCTTCACTTAATTGCAGGTTTAAAATTAAAAATTCAGTAATTCGATGGTAAGTCAAACTGTGCAATGTATGCGATAGATTAATAATATATAACTACTATTAGTAATATATAACTGTTCCGACTTAAGCTGGGAAGAACTAATCCTCAAACAGGTAAAGATATCATGATATCCTGAATTCGGAAAGATCCATGTGGTTCTCAAGGTTTTCACATAGTACAATTTATTTTCTGTATTTAAATCGAATTGGTTTTGACACTATTAAAGAAAACCTATTAGCGAATGTATGCACATACAGAAGCATCAGGA
The DNA here is from genome assembly GCF_947563725.1 of Argiope bruennichi. Taxonomy (NCBI): domain Eukaryota; kingdom Metazoa; phylum Arthropoda; class Arachnida; order Araneae; family Araneidae; genus Argiope; species Argiope bruennichi. The sequence continues at coordinate 21,325,562 of NC_079157.1, read as the reverse complement.
TGAGTCTGCGTATGCAAGCCACTTGCAAATTTTGCAGAAGCCTCATTTTTGTGGCTGCCAACATTGGCAAGGATCCCCCTCCCCTGAAAAAAAATTGGGAGTCCTCTGGTCAAAACTTTCTCTTTTACTTGTCATGCCAGAGAACATGCTATGTCTTACACGGCATTAGCGTACGAATATTAAATGTGGCACGAATTTTCATTTGAGAATAGCGTTGAAAGCTCTCTGTACTCCAGTATAAGGGTATTATCTGAGTATCGTCTATTTGCAAGAGATTGAAGAGCAGACAAGGAATCTGACAACCTCTCTGCAGAATGGCCAAGGGCGGAAAGCCAGTTGCTTTAATGCCATATAAATAGCCTCGATTTCGCCATCGTAATGGATGGAATGAGCACCTATTGGTGCATATCATGAAAAAAGATGACATCACACACCGGCTCCCGCTCTGGTACCGAATGGGATTTAATAATGCTACTTGATAAAAGTTAATCAAGATGAAATTTCAAGAACTAATTTTACAACTTTATATTAACTAAATACTTATACATACCATCAAGAAGAGTACACAACTAACACCAGGGTAACCAGAGAGAGAAACCGCCACTCCGGTTACAAGGAGAAGAATGCAAATAACAGTGCACACTTTTTCGCAGCTGCCGATTACCTGAAAAAAATTTCAGATTAAAAGATATATGTCTTAATAGATTAAGTTATTGGAAAATATGAAATTAACAAATTATGTCAAGTAATCTTCATAATTCTGAAATGTTTTACATACTTATGAATTATGTTCTTGTAAGCTTATTACGATGGAGTTTTACTATCGAATTTTTCAATTTCTAACTCATATTTTTCAGAAATTTTGAGCAGTTTCTTTTTTTTTGGGGGGGGGGGGGGGAGGGGGGAGTATTTTAATAGATTCAAAATAATTTTTTTATATCAAATTTTACATTGTAATAGAAGCAGCATTTTGTAATGGGATAATCTACACATTTTAATCTATATTTAATCTGCACATGTTTGGGATAATCTACACATCTTAATCTACACATGTTTGGGATAATCTACACATTTTAATCTACACATGTTTGGGATAATCTACACATTTTAATCTACACATGTTTGGGATAATCTACACATTTTAATCTACACATGTTTGGGATAATCTACACATTTTAATCTACACATGTTTGGGATAATCTACACATTTTAACACTAGGTTTAAGGAAATGTGTTATTTTGACACATTTAAAATATTATAAGGAAAATTACAAGCAAAGTCGCATTTTTATTTCATCGTCTGCACTGATTTTAATTCGTTGAACGAGTTAAATATATATTGATGTCTATTTTCTTCGAACTTATTGAAATATTGCAATTCTCTCTCTGGTATACCTATCTTTCTGAATGGTATACTTATCTCACTTTCTTGTGTCAGTTTGACGCGATCGTAAACCTGGTGTTAAAAGACAATAACAAACATACCCCGGAAAAAATAGCATATTACAATGAGACAAAGTTTGGAATCAACATAGTATAAATGAAGAGCAAAAATTCCATCAGAGCCGCCTCTTTTCAATGGCCTCACTAGCTGTTTTTCAACATTTGGGACTTGGTATCAATAAGGCCATAGATCTCATAAGAATATACTAAATCAAAACTATCCTAACTGATTTTCTAGTTCGGGTTGAACAATCAACTTGCAGAATTAAAATTAGAAAAAAAAATGCAAAAGCATAGATTATATTCTCCCACCACCTAGTACTTCGTAAGAACAAAAGGGTTACCAAATTGGCCTTCGTAAAAGAAATAGAAGCAATAACACTTGTATAATATGTGAAAAGATTGCTTGCGGAAAGTGTACAAACACAATTGTGTGAGCGATAAGATGAAATTCAAAAAGGTTATGATTCAATTCTTACTATTAAAAAGGAGAGTAAACAATTTACCTTCAAAGGTGGTTATAAAAGAAATTAGGAAATATTGTAATGTCTTGATCATGGTCGATCAAATAAGGCGGTTGCTTAACAAATTTTTTTATTTATAGCCTTATATATGTACACAAAAAAACAATTTATTCTCTTCTAGGTTGATATTATTCATAAAATTCACACAGCAGTTGAAAATTTAATCATGAAATAGGTCATCGATCAAATCTGAGCACCCACATACACATACACACCCAATGATAAACACCAACAATGATAAAGTGTGAGATGCTGAAAGGAATATGAAAGGAAATTAAGCCATAATAATTATCACGATTGTCCTTACTGAAGAGTTGGAAACATGCAAAGTATATTGTTTTGTTTTAGTTATATTAACCTACCGCTTTAAAGCAGCACTTGGGCTATATTGGGACGCACCTCGTAATTTGAACCGAGGTCAGATGACGATGATTACAACTGAGCTGGCACTCACCCTCTCCAAATAAGCACAAGGACGTTTGGCCCGACGATTTAATGTTCACTAGACCTTAAACGACGCTTACTTCGATGGAACTGAATCTCGAACCTGAAAACCTCCAATTCCGAAGCTGAGACCTTATCACCGGGACACCGCATTCCTATTTTTATTGAAGAATTGGAAACTTGCAAAGTATATTGTAAATATGAAGATACATAGCACTTCGTCTATCAGCGTTTCACAATTTTACGATTTAGTTTAATATCAAGACCTTTTAGAAACCTGTTTTAGCAAATCTTGCTATTTCATTTTAAATTATTTTTTTATAAAAATGATTTCAGTTTTTAAATACTAATAAAAGCGTGCTTCTAAAATATACTTTTTAAATTCTCTAATTAGGCATCTCCCCTTAACTTTATTGCATTATTTCTTATAAATGCACTGATTGTGTTATTAATTGCATGGCGCTAAAAATGGCACGAAAGTGTGATAATTTGGAGCCTTTTGGCTATTTATCTATGAGTTGGGGCTAATATAAAAGTGTTAGAAAATTGAATGTGCATTTTGGACGACTTTTTCCTGAGCGATTGAAAACAAAAGTTATCAAAAATTCAATTGTATTCACAAAAGTTTATCAAATTTCATATATCGAAGTCACTGCGTTTCTGAATTTTCGAGTCTGCCCGATTGTGAAATTGCAGACAGATGGACAACCTCTTGATAAAATTTATTTCAAATTTGAACTATAACTTACATGATAAATCTGCGTACCAAACTTTATCCATATATTTTTTCGCATTTAGTATTATTGCGTTAACTACATATTATCATTATCCTCAGATATATCACCAATGATATCCTGTCCCTTGCCGCTCTCCATTCACCAGAGACTTAGCAAAATGAAAACTTATCACTATCCCCAGTCTTAATAACAGGACTGATAATGTCAATTACTTTTATGGAGCTAATTCTTGTTATTGATATCACAAGCGAACATCTGATCACCGGAGGCGGCTGGTTATTTTCCTCTTAAAAATAGGCATTTCTTCTTCAATTATCACTTACTTCATTAATAGACTTCAATTATCACTTACTTTTCAGGTGCAACTAGGTATGAAATGATGGTTCCTTCTATTGCTATTTATTCATGCATTTCTATACTTATTGATAGCTCTTTGATTAGCTGGCCAAAAAGTTATTATCAAATTCAAAGCATAATAGTATGGTATGATTAACAATTTTTATTACATGAAAGTTTAGTATCCAACTTTATTTCCCGCTTATTTAAATAAATGATTTTTATAATATCTGAATTCCATTTTGTCGCATTTCAAAATGCGGAATATTTGAAGAAGGAGGAAAAACAAGAATTCCGATATTTATGAAGATATAATATTCACAGAGGGTTCAGTTAGTCGCAGAAACATATAAGCAAGTGAATGCCAAAGAAGTTAGAGCAAGAAATGGGAAATTTATTTCCAAAGGTGAATTCATTCATTCCTTCCTTCCTTCCCAAAGGTGAATTCATTCATTCCTTCCTTCCTTCCCAAAGGTGAATTCATTCATTCCTTCCTTCCTTCCCAAAGGTGAATTCATTCATTCCTTCCTTCCTTCCCAAAGGTGAATTCATTCATTCCTTCCTTCCTTCCCAAAGGTGAATTCATTCATTCCTTCCTTCCTTCCCTCCCAAAGGTGAATTCATTCCTTCCTTCCTTCCTTCCCTCCCAAAGGTGAATTCATTCATTCCTTCCTTCCCTCCCTCCCAAAGGTGAATTCATTCATTCCTTCCTTCCCTCCCTCCCAAAGGTGAATTCATTCATTCCTTCCTTCCCTCCCTCCCAAAGGTGAATTCATTCCTTCCTTCCTTCCTTCCCTCCCAAAGGTGAATTCATTCATTCCTTCCTTCCCTCCCAAAGGTGAATTCATTCATTCCTTCCTTCCCTCCCAAAGGTGAATTCATTCATTCCTTCCTTCCTTCCCAAAGGTGAATTCCTTCCTTCCTTCCCAAAGGTGAATTCCTTCCTTCCTTCCTTCCCAAAGGTGAATTCCTTCCCAAAGGTGAATTCCTTCCTTCCCAAAGGTGAATTCCTTCCTTCCTTCCTTCCCAAAGGTGAATTCCTTCCCAAAGGTGAATTCCTTCCTTCCTTCCCAAAGGTGAATTCCTTCCTTCCTTCCCAAAGGTGAATTCCTTCCTTCCTTCCCAAAGGTGAATTCCTTCCTTCCTTCCCAAAGGTGAATTCCTTCCTTCCTTCCCAAAGGTGAATTCCTTCCTTCCTTCCCAAAGGTGAATTCCTTCCTTCCTTCCCAAAGGTGAATTCCTTCCTTCCTTCCTTCCTTCCCAAAGGTGAATTCCTTCCTTCCTTCCTTCCTTCCCAAAGGTGAATTCCTTCCTTCCTTCCTTCCTTCCCAAAGGTGAATTCCTTCCTTCCTTCCTTCCTTCCCAAAGGTGAATTCCTTCCTTCCTTCCTTCCCAAAGGTGAATTCCTTCCTTCCTTCCTTCCTTCCCAAAGGTGAATTCCTTCCTTCCTTCCCAAAGGTGAATTCCTTCCTTCCTTCCCAAAGGTGAATTCCTTCCTTCCTTCCCAAAGGTGAATTCCTTCCTTCCTTCCCAAAGGTGAATTCCTTCCTTCCTTCCCAAAGGTGAATTCCTTCCTTCCCTCCCAAAGGTGAATTCCTTCCTTCCTTCCCAAAGGTGAATTCCTTCCTTCCTTCCCAAAGGTGAATTCCTTCCTTCCTTCCCAAAGGTGAATTCATTCCTTCCTTCCCAAATGTGAATTCCTTCCTTCCTTCCCAAAGGTGAATTCATTCCTTCCTTCCCAAACGTGAATTCCTTCCTTCCTTCCCAAAGGTGAATTCATTCCTTCCTTCCCAAATGTGAAATTTGATTATAATCAGAAATCTATGTTGTGCTTCCGCCAAGCACCCATTTGGACCATCAACTGCATAGAAGTCAAAAATAAAAATATGAACGATTAGATATTTAAAATCGATTTCATTAAAAAAATTTCATTCTCGAATATAAAATGTTGGAAAGTTTATGCTTAATTTTTGTAAAGAATTATAACAATATTGTTCATACAGGTTTTCTGTATTAAATATCAGAAATTTCATTTTTATACATTAAATAAGATTCAAATGCACCTAATGAGTGTTATAGATATTGCATTATGCTGTAATTTTCCTCTTACTATCAACATCAGTTGTCGATGACTTTAAGAATTCCTTGAAATAAATGGAATTTTAATTAAAAATTAAAAATACTTCGACAAATTTAAATAGTTTATAAAGAAATTAAGACATTGAATTGATAAAAATTTAATTTCAGCAAAACGTTACCTTTCATTTCGATACCAAAAAGAAATTTTCTTCATTATAAGTAACACCCATAAAGAAAAAAAAAATTACAATAACAAATTTAAATAATACATTGAAAATAATATGTATAATAAAACAATACTTAAAGAGGATATTTCCTATAACATTAGATTAATGGATCAAAATTAGAAATGACCGTACTCACGTTTTCAGAAAAAATCTGCTGCATATAAGACGGATCAGGTCGATAACCGGCTCTAAATCGTCGAGGTATGTTTAAAACAACTAATACCATATTATTAGTTTTTACAGCAATATTATTCCATAAAATTGAGAATACTAAAACAATGCTAAAGTATTAAAAATGCGTAATACTTCAATCCTAAAATATATTATTACTTGACTGAGGATAATGTGTTGCCATACATAGGAATTCTTTTCGAAATTCATGAATTAATTCTTTTTTGAAAGATACCTGAAGTTTAGGGGTAGAGTATCAAATTTGATTCTGCCGTGTATCCGGTAACATAGGATTCTATGTAATATCATTTTTCTGTTCTGGTAGCATAGGATTCTATGCAATATCATCTTTCTGTTCTGGTAGCATAGGATCCTATGTAATCATCTTTCTGTCTCGTTAGCATAGAATCCTAAGTAATCATCTTTCTGTTTCAGTAGTGCAGGATACTAGGTAATCATCTTTCTATTTTGGTAACGTAGGATCCTATGTAATCATCTTTCCGTTCCGGTAACATAGGATCATATGTGACCATATTTCTGTGCTGATCAAAATAAAGATATTTATGACTTAATAATGTTATGATTGTGGTTTTAGAATCTAAATTTTGTTTCTCATGATTTATTGCCACAATGGTATTGTGCAAAAGAATATTGAATATATAGTCGATTATCAATCCATGGATCATAATTATGATCTCCAATTGGCTTCGTATAGCTTTAAATCGTATAAATTTAAATCAGAGATAGGATAAGATTGAAAATTATCAAGGTAATGAGACTGTGAAAGCTCAGCCATGGGATTCAAACATCCCTAAATCACAGTGGCGTGGAAGATCAGAAAGGTAGTATCTCTATGAAGTGTTATTTTATCATGGGATCAGAATTAAAAAGATTCCGGCGTCCTGGCATAGGGGTAGCGCATCTTCCCCGTGATCTGGCCGTACCGGGTTCGAGTCGCAGCTTGGGCATTGTTGTTCTTCCTGTTCCATCTGTGAGATGTGCGAATGTGCCCTCCTGTAAAAAGGGATTGTGCAAGCGAATGAGTGATGCTGAGTAGACAAGTCGTACTCTTGGCCCAAGTTGGCTCTACGATAAAAATAAGAGGCGATTCCCCCTTAGGCTTAAATCGGCTGTCTTTGAGCAGTGGGCTTGTCCGTGGCAAGTGCCATAAGAAACAACAACAAGTTTTATGGCGTTTGTATTTCTTTAGTTGTGGAACGACAATTTGGTGGGATATTTAGAATTTTGAGGAGATTTTCTTTAAGTGGTGGTATGCTTCTCGTTTAAAAATATGATAGGTATATTTGAAGATGAGGAATGGCCACTTTGTGGCTGGGACCAACTGTCTCAAATAGGATGACATTCGATGAATCGGCTGGTGTTATTGATTGGTTATGCTAAAAACAACAGTCGGCCACAACAAATCCTGTGAATACTGCTTCGTTAAGTGAAGTCCGTGTAGTCGTCTGTACATGAAAAGAAGACTTTCCTCATGTTGTTACAATGTGAAATATCCAAAAATTCTCTGGATTAATATTTGCTTCTTCATTTGAATATAATTCAAACTTACGATCTGAGTTATCCTTTTCCATGTAAATATAATGTTGATATTTTAAAAATGTGCGGGACGTGCAAACCGTAGGAAGGGTTGTACCGTGAGCGATAATGACCCTTAGATCTTAATAGCCGTCAATGCCGTAGTGTTGGTCCAATCAATCAGATTTAATATGTATGCCTTAGCAGGGAAGTCGGAGCAGCCTATTTTGATTATCGAGAAACTCAATTGTAGGTTATTGATAAACTGTCATCCTTTTCATGAGATTTGATTTAATTAGATATATCAATGTCCTGTTTTAAAGCAACATTAGGGTTATTTTGGAATAGATCTCGTAATTTTGAACCACGACCAATTAACAAGAACGATACCTGACCAGATAACCCATCTTCCAATTTCCATACTATACCAATGGGAAGGCATTTAGTCTCGATGGACTTAATATGCAACAGATCCGTTAACACGGCGGTTCATCGGTAGAATCGGGTTTTTTACCTGGAACTCTCCAGTCTCTGAGTTGATATATTACCAGTAGCCCACTGTGGCCCTTTTGGTTAGATAGAATTGAAATTAAGGTTTGGTGTAGTTTTATTCATATGAAAACAGAGTGAATTATTGAATTGATGGGATGTAAAAAAAAGGAAAAAAAAACTTAAATTAAAAGTTATTTATTTATTTAACCATGTTTCAAATTTAGGACTTCAAATCACACTATTAATCAAAATAACTAATTTTAATGCCAGCGTCCTGGCCTAGGGGTAGCGCGTCTTTCCCGTGATCTAGACGTTTCGGATTCGAGTCCTGGTTCGGGCATGGTTGTTCTCTTCCTGTGTTCTCTCTGTGAGGTGCGTGAGCGAGTACCCCTGTAAAAAAGGGGTTGTGCAAGCGAATGTGTGTGCGTGTGCTATCACTCCACTACGCAACAGAATGCATTTTAACTACATCTTATCACCTAACGAAACCATCAGCTAACCTTCAACAGGTCTGGTTCTCCAGGGTAGCAGATAACTCTCTCAGCAGGGCCAAGATCAGAAAAATGGTTCTATTCCTGCATGAAGAGTCACAGCTGTTCAGATACTGACCGCCACTCCTATAACATCGGAAAACCCATCTCACCACCTGCACGACAAGACTTCCACCCAGGCCCGGAAACTCCAACCACCAACGCAGCGCATCCTCAAGCTCAGACAACTCCATTCAGTCCTGCATAGCCCATGACATCCCTGCTCCAACCCAACCTAAAACCAACCATTCCTGCTCTAACCCAGCCAAGTCAGCTCCTCACCAGTCTAACCGAATTCAGCTCGCCTACTCCAATGCAACCCACTGCAGCCTAAAAATCTTTAACCCAGCCAACTACAACTCTGCCAACATCAGCTTCACATCATCAGCCCAATCACCATTACCTCCACATCATTAGCTTAGCCATCTGCAACTCTCACTCTCCATGTCCACCCAACTGTTTAAATAATCGTTAAGATTATAGTCGCAGGGGCATGGAGAGGTGTTAAGTGTTAAGTGTGTGTGCTATCATCATTTGAGCTAGAAGTCAGACTTCTGCCCTTGGGTGCTCAGGGGTCTTTACCCTCAGAAGCTACTGCGCAAAAATTCGGCTTAAAATTGTCCAACGACAAAAAAAATCAATAAATTATTTTATACATAGTGATATACCTACTCTTATCTTTGTGATTCTAACTTCCTACTATTGCCGTTGTACAGAAATGAGATTTATTCTATGTGATTAGTACCCGAAATTATGTGCTTTCAATATTATGACTTTCTTCACGCAGATGTAATATCAATTGATAGTAAATGCATTCCCGATTCAGTATCACCCCTTTCACCAGAATCAAAATTAAGATTTACAGCAGCCTTTATGGATAACCAATAACAATTTTTACAAAGCATCATACTAATGTGAAAATGTTTGATTTCTATATATTTAAAATAATCCAGACCATAATCTAGATACCTACAAACAGACAGTCATTCCTTTGAAGATTATGTTCAAATGTGTTTCGCATATTCTTCAATACAAATCTTATTGCCTCTCAACCTTATAAAATTCTGGACATTGGCCTAAGCCAAGAAGACCTTGAATGGTATTCTATTTTCTTTGTTTAAACTGCACCAAATTTCTGTATCTTGCTCTTTGTGCTCTCTAGTTATCGAATTCACTTGTATTCGAACAGTTAGACAGATCGACTCTCTGTGAATAGATGTTCAAAATGATAGAAGTTTAAATTACACTTTAGGTACCAAATCTCGTATTTAACTCAAATCACTTCGTATTAACCTCTTAACTGGGTAAGACGAAATATTTTGTCATACCCATACACGAACTACTACTGCAATGGGCATGTCAACATTTCTCGTCATGGAAATTTGCCGTATTTGATATTACTTTGCAATTACAAAGAAAAATCCCCATTATGAAATGAGCTGTACAAAAGTTTATTTCCCAGTTAACAAACAAACATAAGGCCAAAAATGTTTTGCGAATTCATGGAGGTTTTAAACGTGGAAATTTGTCAAAATATTGGGATTACATTTGCTGTGTGTCTGGAAGGGCATGCATAGAACGTCCACAGAAACTTGGATAATTGTAGTTTCAAGGTTAATACGATTTATCAAAATTACAGCATTCACAGGGAGTCTTCACGTTTGTCTCATTCAAAATCAATCCTGTAGAAGCTCTAAAGATCCTTGTAGATAATTTCCCCCCTTATACCATTCCACATCCCTGCCCCCAATTTTATGAATTTTTGCATTGTAGCAAAGTATTTACTTCATCTCAATGCAAATTGGCACCTAATATATATAGCATCAAAATATTTAAATCGAGAAGAATATAAAAATAAATTCTGAATTTTATATTTAAGTCTTCAAAAACATTAGGCATCCCTTTTGAATGTCAGATCATTGTATTCTTTGCAGCGTCTTCCATTGTGTTTAGAAATCCGACTCCGATTTTGGTTAGTTTCCCAAAATGCCGCATGTTAACCTTTTTAGTTTAAATATAATAAAATAGCTACATTTTTAAATATTAGTCACGCTATTACCGTCTTTATCTTGCATCATCATGCGCTTTTTTCATGACTTGCATTTTCATGCTTTTAGACATGTGAATCTCGTAACCATCCAATGCTTCAATTTTACTATAAATTGATACAAATACAGTACGAGTACCAATGATAGATCCGATATTACAAATTTTTTCGAAACTACTGCACATATTATAATAAGTCAAACATGAATTTAAAGAGAAATATTATCGCATGGAAAAAAGGCAATCGTTTCTATGGCTGAATGGTCATAGCACTGGTCTCATAATCAAGAGATCGTAAGTTCGAATCCCGTTAGAGGCGATGCGATTCACAGTTTGTGTAAATATTTAATTCCTTGAATTTACGTTTTCCTTTATTTCATGTTCCAGCAGATTCTGGACCTTTCTTTAGTTTACCAGATAAGTATTCTGGAACTTTCCCTGCAAGTATAAAAACAGAAGATCTGTCAGTCACTGTGTTCCGAGTTGAGTTAATAAATTGGTTTAGCTCTACTTCTTGTGTGTCATTGCGTTCCACAGTAAAGTATCTACGTGACAATATACCAAGTTTTTTTTCTCAGTTGCAAATTTTCGATATGCGACCCTCTTGTTACGCAGCATGCACTCCACCTTAAAATGAAGTGTTGGATTGTCTGCGATCTTCAACATAACCTCACAAAAAATCATTGAGACAAGACATTGTTTATGTATCAGCAAGGCAGAAACCCAAACTGAACTTAAAGAACGCCTTTATCCAGCAATTAGAACTACTGACAGAGCGATGTTACAAAATGTTTGGAACAAACTAGATTACAGATGTACCTATTACAGATTGGACGTATGCCATGTACCAAGAGAGTCGCATATCGAACATTTGTCACTAAAAAGCTGTATTTCTTTTTAAATTCGTGCAGCATTTATTGTAATATGTGTAGCAGTTTCGAAAATTGTAAAATCGGGTCCCTTCATTTATACTCGCCCTGTATTTTAATACCTGTGATGTGACAGCTTACCCAAAAAGGGCTTTTGTACTATAAAACAAATTCAAACTGTAATATTAGGCAGATTATTTCTCATTGTACCCAATATTAATATTAAGGAAGATAATGGATATTCTCCAAGAAGATAATGGATATTCTCCAAGAAGATAATGGATATTCTCCAAGAAGATAATGGATATTCTCCAAGAAGATAATGGATATTCTCCAAGAAGATAATGGATATTCTCCAAGAAGATAATGGATATTCTCCAAGAAGATAATGGATATTCTCCAAGAAGATAATGGATATTCTCCAAGAAGATAATGGATATTCTCCAAGAAGATAATGGATATTCTCCAAGAAGATAATGGATATTCTCCAAGAAGATAATGGATATTCTCCAAGAAGATAATGGATATTCTCCAAGAAGATAATGGATATTCTCCAAGAAGATAATGGATATTCTCCAAGAAGATAATGGATATTCTCCAAGAAGATAATGGATATTCTCCAAGAAGATAATGGATATTCTCCAAGAAGATAATGGATATTCTCCAAGAAGATAATGGATATTCTCCAAGAAGATAATGGATATTCTCCAAGAAGATAATGGATATTCTCCAAGAAGATAATGGATATTCTCCAAGAAGATAATGGATATTCTCCAAGAAGATAATGGATATTCTCCAAGAAGATAATGGATATTCTCCAAGAAGATAATGGATATTCTCCAAGAAGATAATGGATATTCTCCAAGAAGATAATGGATATTCTCCAAGAAGATAATGGATATTCTCCAAGAAGATAATGGATATTCTCCAAGAAGATAATGGATATTCTCCAAGAAGATAATGGATATTCTCCAAGAAGATAATGGATATTCTCCAAGAAGATAATGGATATTCTCCAAGAAGATAATGGATATTCTCCAAGAAGATAATGGATATTCTCCAAGAAGATAATGGATATTCTCCAAGAAGATAATGGATATTCTCCAAGAAGATAATGGATATTCTCCAAGAAGATAATGGATATTCTCCAAGAAGAGGGAGTTGGAACAAAACTGCATCGAGGACTGATTAATTTGTATAGAGACGGTGAAGTGCTAACATAATTCATTATTCCAAATTTGTACCAGCTACTATACAGTACAACATAGCTTTCATCTTGTGGAAGAGGCGACATCAATACAAAACAGTCCTGGAGAGAACTTAAAAACTTACTGCAACAATTCTCTTGTATAAAATGTTTTATTAAAACTACTACAATAGTCGCATCAATTTACTTAAAATCGTCCTAAACAATGTAAAATGTAAAAGTTCAAGATAAACAAATTAACTTTGCAAGCTGTTTGACATTTTTGTGGAATTTGTATCGAATGTGACACAATCTTCATATACGGAGGATGCGTCCGATGAGATGTGAAGTTCGGTCTGTACCTCTGCATCAGCTCGATCTCCAGTGGACCTTTCGGACAGCGTCTTCTGCAATCGTCTTTCGTATCTGACTTCCACATCTGGAGGAGGTGGTCTCGCAAAATAATTACAAGGAAAGCAGAAGGTTCTTCTTGAGCATTCGATTAGTGTTGCCCATATTGCGCTGTTGCGGAACCAAAACAATGCTGCACAAGCCACTACCTGTTAGGAGAAGAGATGCAAAGTTTAAAAACGAAGTTAAATTCGCATAAATTAACCCTCTTCACTTGAAAAAGGGATTCGATGCATAATTATTCACTTAATGCATGGATCCGTTTTTTCAGTTTGCCTGTGTAAAGGAATATACAAGTAACATTCTGTATGCATTTTAAACAATTAAGAATAAGTAAGATGTCAAAATGATGTACCGTCTGAAGTGCATGGTAAACGATAGAAGACAGTCGAGTGCAGAGGGTTAAATAACAATTTTGAAGACTATACGAAATGAAGTAACATTAAAATCGTTTTCTACTTTTTCCATCTGGAATTGCAATATGAAACAATTGATAAATGAACTGATGAGGTAAATATTTAAACAGAACCTAAATCAGAGCCTATACCAGAGTAAGCGATATTTTTTCAAGAGTATGCTGTACCTAATGCACGGCACTGGGTTGATGTGAAACTACCTAAAAAAATTTCTCTCCCCAAGTTGGTAGGCAAAAATAGATTCGTTTATATCCAAGTTACTATCAGGCACCATAAATTTGATGTTAGAAACAGTAATGTGTTTACAACTCTTAAGTTCCAAGATATGGCAGTTATCGAAGAACCTTAAATGCAAAAGTTGGTCTTAATAAAGCGCTAATTTAGATAATTGGATTTTTCCATCTTTAATATTAAGAAAGATAGAAAATAATCACAAACCGCTCCATCATCTCGACCTCTTTGAGCTAGATGAGCCATATACAACTTATTACAAGCCAGTTAAAATACGAACAAAGTTATTCTAATTATCCTAGTTACAAGATAACATGGTCAAAGCGTTTTACGCACATGCATACACTTTTGAATGAAGGGTGGTTTTGGGTTCCATCTGCCATGATCGGCGAAGAAATTCTCTAATTCTGCTTATGAGAACCATCGCATAGATAGCCTTGCTATAGGAATCTACCTTAAAAGAACAGGCGCGTTTGCCAAAACAGTCCACTGTAACTCGCAAGGAAGTCAAAGTATCCGATACCTTACAGAAAGCGGAAAGATTGACATGTTCTAAATGAATTAATCTTCGAACCAAGGTTGCTGCTGTAAATCGTGTTCTGGAAAACACTCAGTCCATGGAACTTTCTCGCATACTCTCCAATAAATTTGTCGTGCCAAAGAATGCCTTGCATGGCATTGGTAAACAATAGTTACAAAACATTACCTTGAGTGAATTAAGCATTTTTACCGAATATATCGCATGATCATTATCGAGTTTAATGGCGATAAATCACTGGCATGCTAATATGGTCTATATTTTCTATAAACGGTTCAAGGTCTCCTTTTCTACCTCGTTATTACTGGTTGCCTGCCTCGCAACGCTGAGGCAGATAACTGTCATTTCTTTACGCAGCTGTTAAGATATTCCGAAGGTAAGGTATTCTCGAAGCGTACTGGTTTGGAAGAAAACAGGCTTTGTCGAAACCATGGCAACGGAGAAGGAGAAAGTGAGGAGTAGGGAAAACGAGCGTCCTTGAAACGCCTACAGAAGTTACACAGACCAATAGTATCCAAAAATGAATTTCTATTTTACACACGTTTTTCTCAGCCAATTAAAACAAATTTGACGCAAAACTGCATTTATAGTCGCAATTCTCATTCATAGTCGCAATTTTCATACCAAATTTGATTTCTTTAAGTTACTGCGCTTTTGAATTATCGAGTTAACATATTCCTGAAAGTAGGCTGATAGTCAGCCCGTAGTCGGGTATGGTAGATAATTTGATAAGGATCAACACTAAAGACGTTAAATCTGCAAGCCGAATCTTATCTAGCACAATTCGTTTTGATAATTATTGTGTCAACTTATTATATAGAAGGACTTCCACTGAACAGATTTTACTCAAAATTTGATGGAAATCTGGAAATTGTAAATGGATCATACCGAATTTCGATCTAGCTCAAATCGTCCGAGTTATCTTTGCCACAGACAGACGGACGAATATTTTCAAGAATTGTGTTTTAGATAATGGAGATCTAAAGGATTCATCAAAATCTGAAACCCAATTTCTTGACGACTGCTATAATTTCTCTATAGCACATACGAGAAAGTGAAGAGGTAACGGATAGATTAACAGGGTAAGAGCATGAACACTGTAGTCATGAAGATTCTTAACAAGAGCATTACTCAAGTATAGAAAT